>NC_137257.1:22628787-22636287 GCF_965637545.1 Phallusia mammillata | reverse complement strand
CCTCTAGCGGCACAGTACGAATGCCCCCGTCCGTCCCTCTTAATCATTACCTCGCGCTCCGAAAACCAACAAAATAGAACCGAGGTCCTATTCCATTATTCCATGCACCATTATTCAGGCGAGCCGCCTGCTTTGAACACTCTAATTTTTTCAAAGTAAACGTCCCGGCCGCCGCCGACACTCAGTCAAGGGCACCGGCGGAGCGCCGGGGGTGAGGGCCAGGTGCGGCCAGTGCACGCCTTGCGACGGACCGGCCGCCTGCGCCCAAGATCCAACTACGAGCTTTTTAACCGCAACAACTTAAATATACACTTTTGGAGCTGGAATTACCGCGGCTGCTGGCACCAGACTTGCCCTCCAATGGATACTCGTTAAAGGTTTTAAAGTGTGCTCATTCCAATTACAGGGCCTCGTTTAGAGTCCTGTATTGTTATTTTTCGTCACTACCTCCCCGCGTCGGGAATGGGTAATTTGCGCGCCTGCTGCCTTCCTTGGATGTGGTAGCCGTTTCTCAGGCTCCCTCTCCGGAATCGAACCCTGATTCCCCGTCACCCGTAAGAACCTCGGTAGGCCGATACCCTACCGACGAAAGTTGATAGGGCAGACACTTGAATGATCCGTCGCCGGTGCGAGACCGTGCGATCCGCTGAGTTACCCAGAGTCGCCAAGACGTGTCGGGCGCGACGAAACGCCGGCCCGGTCGGTTTTTGGACTGATAAATGCACGCCCGCCGTGAGAGGCGGGCATGCGAGCGTTTTTTGCACAATGTGCTCGAAAATGTGCAGGTCGAAATGTGCGCACATTTTTCGAAAATGTGCAGGTGCCAAAATGTGCAGGTCAAAATGTGCGCACATTTTTTGAAAATGTGCAGGTGCCAAAATGTGCAGGTCAAAATGTGCGCACATTTTTTTGAAAATGTGCAGGTGCCAAAATGTGCAGGTCAAAATGTGCAGGTGCCAAAATGTGCAGGTCAAAATGTGCAGGTGCCGAAATGTGCAAGTCATAATGTGCAGGTGCCAAAATGTGCAGTCGCTCAAATGAAGTATTGATATTTAACGTCAAACTATTGTTGTGGTCATAAATTGGAGTGAGGGTCGTAACCAAAAATTGCCACTTGCCACTTGCCACGGTTGCCACTCAATCCGGTGGCAAGCAAGAAATTTTTGTGGCAAGTGGCAAGCGGTGTTGGCAAGTGGCAAGTGTTGGTGGCAAGTCTTGTTGGCAAGTGGCAAGCGTTGTTGGCAAGTGGCAAGCGTTGTTGGCAAGTGGCAAGTATTGTTGGCAAGTGGCAAGTTTTGTAGACAAGTCTGGTTGGCAAGGGGCAAGTAAATGTGTTAAATGTCTCAACGGCAAGAGATGTAAACCTCGATGCCGAGACAAGCAAATATCCATTCGTGGACGATTATAATGCGAATAAAACTCTCAGATTGAGTTTTGGTGAGGTGAAAAAGAAAAATTCTGCATGCTAATTTTTTTGATGAGTATATATAATGTAGATGATTGCGTCTGTCAAATGTATTTGGTTTCTATGACTGGACGTGTTCAAATTCAAAGAGACTTGCCACTGAACGTTCAGATCGGATGAGACTTGCCACTGAACGTTCCGATCGGATGAGACTTGCCACTGAAGGTTCGGTTGCCACTGAAGGTTTGGTTGCCACTGAAGGTTCGGTAGCCACTGAATGAAAAGTTCGCTTATTACCGAACGAACAGTTAAACGAACACCTTTTTACTGAACTTAACATCGTCGTTAGTTTGCAACGAATTTGCATGTGTTCATGGAATAATCCCGCCATTGTGAATTGGTCAGATTGAAATCGTTGAAAACAACAAGTCTACAAATTTCAATGGCTGAAATTTCTACTTAATTCATAACAATTGTGAGCCTGACTTAGCTGACAGTTGAAAATGAGATTAAGAAAATGAGATTAATTCAATCTGTAAAAGGACTTAACCTTGCTTTCAAACATGGAAAAGTAATCTCATAAACATTTGATTTTAACCATACAAAAACTCTCTGACATAAAGTCTCACAGGAGCATGAAAATACATGCAAAAGTGGAAATAGACAAACACTCAGACGATTATGTTCATTGAGACAGCAACATGTAAGTTGGTGAAATGTAATTTTTTTAGCAAGCTATGCCAAACATGTTATGTTACTTTTTTTCCAATTGCTAATGTTATAGGGAGTCAAGTACTGTGAACACTGTCAATTCCAACTTTTTGTTTGGGACTAATTACATATTTATCACATGTAGTTGTCTTGATACCCATCAACGAAGTGGAGAGTTTTTTAGAGTTAAGACACTTTAATCGTTAGGCCATGTTGAAAAGATAACCCCATGCTGAAAAAGTTGGCTCTGCCTCTGATTAGCACACAATCCCTTGTGGTGGGTGTGAAGGAATCCCTTAACAGTTGCTTGGTTGCAAGGACCGTTTTGCCCTATGTTGATGCACAATAAGCTGTTCTTTTATGACATTTATATCAAGGTTGCTGTACCTGGTATTTAAATACTTGATGCAGAACTTATTCTCGCCAGATATGTTTCTGGCCAAGGTTGCTACTTAAAGCCATGATGCCCACTGGCCATGGCAGCTACTTAAAGCCGTGGTGTCTACTCGCCATGGCTGTCAATTGAAACCATGATGTTGCATTCTAAATCAGACTCAGAGTGAAAGCAACAATTAATTAGTGACAATTTTTGACTTTTATCTTGCTTAGACTTAAATTTTGTTCTAGTACAAAGGAAACTTACATTGCTCTGTATCTGTTGTATAATTGCTGGCTCTATTTATCATTTCAGAATTGATGTGTGATTCTCTACGAAGCATATTTTAGTATAAGATTTAAGGACATTTGATTTGCATCACAATATTGTTGACCTGCAACTGAACATAACCTGGTCCATGGAATGCAAGCATTACATATATTTCATTGTTTTAGCATATTGTATTGATTGATAATAGTTTTGTGAATTATTATGGAATTTTACCCTATCCAACATTTATTCATTACACTTGAATGGTTAGCTATTGTGCCATCACTACTCTTTCCATGTTGGATTTTAATGGTCCTTTTGGCGATCGCCCAAGCATATTTTCTTACGTGGATGTTTAGTTGTTCTGTGATCTATTACCAACTCATCATGTGTTAGCATGTGATACTTTAATGAAAAATGTTTATAGGTAATAAATTTGTAGTTAAGTGTCGAGCAAGCACTCTCCTCCTCTGGCACACACACAAGCCTATGTGCATTGTCAAGCTTTTTGTTTGTTACTGCATTATGATATGTTATTTGACAATTACTAGATGGACTTTATATTTCCTCTTAATTATGTTTTTGCAGTAAAGTGACACAGACGTTAACCATAATGTTTTTTCTTACTGCTGTTTTGTTAGATGTGCTTACGATTTTGTTCACCTCCTTGAGCAACAGCAAAAGTATAAATGCCCTATTTGCACCCATTTTCTTTGTTCATGCAAGTTCATCAATAAACAAGATTAATGATTTATTTATGCTTGTAGTGCATCTGCCTAGGACAGGGGATTCCAACCAGGGCCCAGGAGCTGTATTTAGGGCAGTCATGGGTGTACGCTTGCTGTAACCACCCACTAAAAGTCAGTGAGCCCTTTTCTATTTTAAAGCTTATAATTAATTATATGTTGCAAATGATTAAATAACCTAATTTAATCGACTATTTTGTGGTTTATGGTCTTTTTAATTTAGTTAAGTTTGTCAAATACATTTTTGCTAGGGGGGCACGAGTCTTACTGGGTTACCACTTATGGGTCCCATGAGGCCCAAAAGTGGGGGTGGGGGTACAGTGCATGAAAGGTTAAGAACCACTGACCTAGGAATTTGCCTAAATGTTCACGAAATGTATTCAAGTATTTGGTATTTATTTATTATAATCCATACTGCAAAAGCCACATTGACAAAGAAAAATAATAATGTTTACAAGGAGCAAAATTGCAAAAAAACATAAAAAATAAGTTTGATCTTAAAGTTTACATATCACAGTACACACAAATTATGATAACTATATCCAAAAAATTTAGCGTTATACCCAATAAAATAATGCCATTTGTGTACACCACTTCTTAGAATATCTCCTTCAAGCCATATCTCATGTGCTCCTGGTAAAGACACCACACTCCACAGCAACTTGCGACTTAATAGCTTGTCAACGATCGGGAACAATTTGTATCAATTGATTTACTTTGCACTTGTCACCAAAACCAAACCGACTTGCCACCGAAACCGGTGACAACCGAAACACTTGCCACTGAATCGGTGGCAATTGCCACTGAACCGGTGGCAAGTGGCAAGTGGCAATTTTTGGTTACAACCCCTGTTGATAAATTGTGCCAAAAATATTAGTTATAAGTTATGACCTATAAATTAAAATCGGATTTAAGAGAAACTTGTAAAAATGCATGTTGTGTTTGTTAGATATGGCAAAGCGTGAAATTATCTAGCATTCAGGAAATAGGAAACACTGTTTTTCAGACTAGATATGTACACGATCGTCACCTCAATCGGTTTGACTTTATTGTTTTTAATTTAAGGCCTGTTAGCTTGTAGCCTGCCCAGCTTCTATAGATTTTACAATTAGACAATAGTATACTCATATGACAGTCCAGCTATTGTTTCCGTCACGCTTGATTAACACTACACGCTTGTCGGATGCTTGCATTGAGTTTGGTGCTTTAAGAGCAAGCAAATGACAAAGCTGGGCTTGTATGGTCAGATTTATGCATCTACCCTGTATAATGTTACTACGTGGTTGTGATTGTGCTGTTGGAGAGTATTTAATGTACGTTTTATCTTTTTAGTACTTCTTTAAACGCTTTGAAGTGATTTTACCTAACATATTAAAGGGTGCATAAAGTTTATTACTAATTGATTTAAAGTCTGGTAAAAATAGAACTTTCCTAACTGGCTGTATCTTTGAACTGATGTTCAACGACTTTGGCCTCGACCAGGAACTCTGGACAGACGAAAGGTCAAGCTTGAACAAAGATCATGTTTTTTTCCAAAGTTACTCATTTTAAACTGTCAACAAAGGGTAAATTTTGTGAATCAAAAATTAAGTTTATTTGAAGAAAAATTCAAGGCACCAAAACAATTGCTAGACATCATAACCACCAAGGAAACTGGTGCAGAAAACACAAGTCAAATTGCTATGATAAGTAACAAAGAGTTAGACACAACAGAGTATTTATGAGGATATGTTTTTTCAAGGCAAAAAACTAGTTTACGGAAGTTATCAAAATTGTCAGCATGTTGTCAACCATGCGACCACAGGGCCAGCTGATTTCTTTAGTGGAGCCAAAGTCTGGAGGTCTCGCTTATCCTTTTATGAGTTACTGCAACTTTTACAAAGTGCGTAAATGCCTGACAGGATGTTTACGGCCAGCCAACAAGCTAGATTTTTACTGCATTGCAAAAGTTACACTGATCCTCACAGAGTTTCCAAAAAAGACATATGTGAAATTCTAGAAGTTGCTGGACTACCATATGAGTATACTGTTATTAAACTCAAAACCAAGTCAAAGACCCAGCTGTCCAGTGATTTTTATTCAATGAAACAAATGAATTATTAGAAAGTTTTCCATCCTTTGGGTTATACTGCACAATTGACAAAAGGACTATATATGTGTCTTTGGAAGAAACTCAAATGACAACATTCAAAAAGAAAAGGACAACCACACAGTTGCCCAACTTAATGTTTGACATTTTTTATTTCTTTGAGGCTCATTTACATGACATAACTTGGTATATGGGTATTTAATTAGGTTAATTTTGAAACCCACACAAATACTTGATGTGATGCCCTAATTTTAAGTTTGCTAAAACATTCATGTTATTGCTTCTGACTTGCTATTGTGTGGACCAGATGGCTAAAAAGACCTACTGTAGGAATATCATAATACACCAAAATATCATTAGATGCTTTTGCAAAATTTGTAATTGTTTCCTGACTAATATACAGAAACTAGATGATTGCCATTATGAACGAAAAAGGTGTATGTTTCATGTGGGATTGCAAATAAATAAACAAACTAAACCTGGCGTGAACAATTAGAGAGATAAAGAGACTGAAACAGCCAGAAAGAATATTAGGATAGGGAAAATATTTTTTTGAGACCGCTGTGGGCATTCTGTATTATATTTTTGGTAAAAAATATGTACAATGGTAACAAAACGGGTTTAGAAAAGGATAATACTGAGATGTCATGAAAAAAATGATGGATGTGCAATGCAAAAGTATAAGTTCTCACCATTTATATAGGCATCAGTTATTTACCACTGCATTTGTTTGAAACCACATTGTATTTTCAGTTATTTTTGCCCTGAAGGGTCATATTCTGTTCAGTTAAAAAACTTAATCCACTGCATTTAACAAGAAAAATAACATACCTATATAAGTTAATTGATTTGCACAGAACACTATTTAAAATAAAAATGCAGGGAAAGATATATAATAATTATGTAATTGGGACAAAAAATTGTTTGTGTGAAAGGGACAGAAAGACTTTTTTAGTATGAAAGGGAGAAATTTTGGCACCTGCACATTTTGACCTGCACATTTTGACCTGCACATTTTGACCTGCACATTTTAACCTACACATTTTGACCTGCACATTTTGGCACCTGCACATTTTGACCTGCACATTTTGACCTGCACATTTTGGCACCTGCACATTTTGACCTGCACATTTTGGCACCTGCACATTTTGACCTGCACATTTTGGCACCTGCACATTTTCGAAAAATGTGCGCACATTTTACCCTGCACATTTTGGCACCTGCACATTTTCGAAAAATGTGCGCACATTTCGACCTGCACATTTTGGCGCACATTGTGCAAATTCTTGCCGTAAGCCCTGTTGCGCCGTGAGGCAGGCGCCTGCCGCATGTATTAGCTCTAGATTTTGTACAGGTATCCACGTACGATGTACGATCAAATGAACCATAACTGATTTAATGAGCCATTCGCAGTTTCACTGTACGAGAGCGCGTACTTAGACTTGCATGGCTTAATCTTTGAGACAAGCATATGACTACTGGCAGGATCAACCAGGTAGCTAACCGTGAGCAATCGCCGTTGCCGGCGGGAGCTCGGGCAGCGCGCATCCGCGTCGCCGCCGCACCTTCTCGATTCGTCAGTTCCACGGGGGAAGACGAGTCCGACGTATTTCGCTTCGTTCGCCGCGCGAACTCCGAAAACAGCCATCACTCCGCGGCAGCGGCCGTGTCGCAAGCAGCGCACGGTCGGCAAAGCACACGGAGATTCCGGGCTCCTGAACCGATCTTCCACGTGGCGTGAGACACCTCCGAAGAGAGCGATTGGCGTCGGACGAGCAGCAGCACATCTGCCCAGCGAGCCTACCGCCATACGGAGCACTGCCATACACGTGCACGCGCAAGCACGAGGGAGCGAGGCTTTTACACAGCGCATGTCGGCCTCCGTAACGCTTCACAGCATCAA
>NC_137257.1:22606287-22608787 GCF_965637545.1 Phallusia mammillata | reverse complement strand
CGATGGGCACATCCCGCTTCACTCGCCGTTACTGAGGGAATCCTCGTTAGTTTCTTTTCCTCCGCTTAGTAATATGCTTAAATTCAGCGGGTAACCTCGTCCGACCTCAGGCCGAAAATTGGAGCCCAGCTCCAGGCGTTCGTCGACGACCAGCCTACCGCGGCGGCGGGCGTTCTGCGACGGGCATTAGACGGCGGGCGCTTGACTGGCAGGGCGAGCTCGCGAGCCGCAGTCCTCTTCGAGGCCGACTCGCGAGACTCGCTCGCCTGCGTCGCCGTGCCGCGTCGCAACCCAAATTGCACGCAGTAGGCAGTTCGTGCTGTCATAAGCGGGACGACCAGCGCGCCCGTACGGACCGCCAGCCGACACCGCACCAGCCCGACGCGGCTTCTCCTTTTTAGGGGAGACAAACCGCGCGGGAGCGTTTGAAACGCGACCCTGAGGCGGGCGCGGCTCCGGGATTGACCCGACGCCGCAATTTGCGTTCAGAACGTCGATGCTCAATGTGTCCTGCAATTCACATTAATTCACGCAGCTAGCTGCGTCCTTCATCGACTCGCGAGCCGAGTGATCCACCGCCAAGAGCCCTCGATTGACATTTGTTCTGCACTGCGCCGCGCACAATGTGGTAGCATTCGAAAATTACTGGCGCCGAGCGGTCGACCCGACCTAGTCGGTTCGCCGACGCATGAAGCCGGCTTCGCGGAGCTGGCACTCGGCGCGCAATTTACCAGGTGACCGGTGGCGTTGGGATCCCGGCAGCGGCCGGGGTACCTTCGCCGTTCGGGCGGTCGCGCACGCGCGCACATTGGAGTGACGCACGTGCGGTCGCAGCCGTTTCTCGAGCCTCGCCTCGACCGTTGTGCGCTGACGCCCAACGTCGACCGTTAATGATCCTTCCGCAGGTTCACCTACGGAAACCTTGTTACGACTTTTACTTCCTCTAAATGATCAAGTTAGATCGTCTTCTCGGACACCGGCCCGGCCGTTGCCGACCGCGCCAGGTCCAATCGGAGGACCTCACTAAACCATTCAATCGGTAGTAGCGACGGGCGGTGTGTACAAAGGGCAGGGACGTAATCAACGCGAGCTGATGACTCGCGCTTACTGGGCATTCCTCGTTCAAGGGAAACAATTGCAATTCCCTATCCCTAGCACGACCGGGGTTCAGCGGGTTACCCGGACCTTTCGGCCAAGGCGAGCACACGCTGATCCGGTCAGTGTAGCGCGCGTGCGGCCCCGAACATCTAAGGGCATCACAGACCTGTTATTGCTCAATCTCGTGTGGCTAAACGCCACTAGTCCCTCTAAGAAGTTAAACGCCGACCGATCGGGTCGCGTAACTAGTTAGCAAGCCAGAGTCTCGTTCGTTATCGGAATTAACCAGACAAATCGCTCCACCAACTAAGAACGGCCATGCACCACCACCCACAGAATCAAGAAAGAGCTCTCAATCTGTCAATCCTCACTGTGTCCGGGCCGGGTGAGATTGCCCGTGTTGAGTCAAATTAAGCCGCAGGCTCCACGCCTGGTGGTGCCCTTCCGTCAATTCCTTTAAGTTTCAGCTTTGCAACCATACTTCCCCCGGAACCCAAAGACTTTGGTTTCCCGCAAGCTGCCGGGGAGGTCGTCAAACTAACGCCCCCCGATCGCTGGTTGGCATCGTTTATAGTCAGAACTAGGACGGTATCTGATCGTCTTCGAACCTCTGACTTTCGCTCTTGATTAAAGAAAACATTCTTGGCAAATGCTTTCGCAGTCGCTCGTCTTGCGCCGATCCAAGAATTTCACCTCTAGCGGCACAGTACGAATGCCCCCGTCCGTCCCTCTTAATCATTACCTCGCGCTCCGAAAACCAACAAAATAGAACCGAGGTCCTATTCCATTATTCCATGCACCATTATTCAGGCGAGCCGCCTGCTTTGAACACTCTAATTTTTTCAAAGTAAACGTCCCGGCCGCCGCCGACACTCAGTCAAGGGCACCGGCGGAGCGCCGGGGGTGAGGGCCAGGTGCGGCCAGTGCACGCCTTGCGACGGACCGGCCGCCTGCGCCCAAGATCCAACTACGAGCTTTTTAACCGCAACAACTTAAATATACACTTTTGGAGCTGGAATTACCGCGGCTGCTGGCACCAGACTTGCCCTCCAATGGATACTCGTTAAAGGTTTTAAAGTGTGCTCATTCCAATTACAGGGCCTCGTTTAGAGTCCTGTATTGTTATTTTTCGTCACTACCTCCCCGCGTCGGGAATGGGTAATTTGCGCGCCTGCTGCCTTCCTTGGATGTGGTAGCCGTTTCTCAGGCTCCCTCTCCGGAATCGAACCCTGATTCCCCGTCACCCGTAAGAACCTCGGTAGGCCGATACCCTACCGACGAAAGTTGATAGGGCAGACACTTGAATGATCCGTCGCCGGTGCGAGACCGTGCGATCCGCTGAGTTACCCAGAGTCGCCAAGACGTGTCGGGCGCGACGAAACGCCGGCCCGGTCGGTTTTTG
>NC_137257.1:22598787-22601287 GCF_965637545.1 Phallusia mammillata | reverse complement strand
GCCACAATTCCGAGCGCCTCGAGAGCACGCGGATTCGGCGATGGGCACATCCCGCTTCACTCGCCGTTACTGAGGGAATCCTCGTTAGTTTCTTTTCCTCCGCTTAGTAATATGCTTAAATTCAGCGGGTAACCTCGTCCGACCTCAGGCCGAAAATTGGAGCCCAGCTCCAGGCGTTCGTCGACGACCAGCCTACCGCGGCGGCGGGCGTTCTGCGACGGGCATTAGACGGCGGGCGCTTGACTGGCAGGGCGAGCTCGCGAGCCGCAGTCCTCTTCGAGGCCGACTCGCGAGACTCGCTCGCCTGCGTCGCCGTGCCGCGTCGCAACCCAAATTGCACGCAGTAGGCAGTTCGTGCTGTCATAAGCGGGACGACCAGCGCGCCCGTACGGACCGCCAGCCGACACCGCACCAGCCCGACGCGGCTTCTCCTTTTTAGGGGAGACAAACCGCGCGGGAGCGTTTGAAACGCGACCCTGAGGCGGGCGCGGCTCCGGGATTGACCCGACGCCGCAATTTGCGTTCAGAACGTCGATGCTCAATGTGTCCTGCAATTCACATTAATTCACGCAGCTAGCTGCGTCCTTCATCGACTCGCGAGCCGAGTGATCCACCGCCAAGAGCCCTCGATTGACATTTGTTCTGCACTGCGCCGCGCACAATGTGGTAGCATTCGAAAATTACTGGCGCCGAGCGGTCGACCCGACCTAGTCGGTTCGCCGACGCATGAAGCCGGCTTCGCGGAGCTGGCACTCGGCGCGCAATTTACCAGGTGACCGGTGGCGTTGGGATCCCGGCAGCGGCCGGGGTACCTTCGCCGTTCGGGCGGTCGCGCACGCGCGCACATTGGAGTGACGCACGTGCGGTCGCAGCCGTTTCTCGAGCCTCGCCTCGACCGTTGTGCGCTGACGCCCAACGTCGACCGTTAATGATCCTTCCGCAGGTTCACCTACGGAAACCTTGTTACGACTTTTACTTCCTCTAAATGATCAAGTTAGATCGTCTTCTCGGACACCGGCCCGGCCGTTGCCGACCGCGCCAGGTCCAATCGGAGGACCTCACTAAACCATTCAATCGGTAGTAGCGACGGGCGGTGTGTACAAAGGGCAGGGACGTAATCAACGCGAGCTGATGACTCGCGCTTACTGGGCATTCCTCGTTCAAGGGAAACAATTGCAATTCCCTATCCCTAGCACGACCGGGGTTCAGCGGGTTACCCGGACCTTTCGGCCAAGGCGAGCACACGCTGATCCGGTCAGTGTAGCGCGCGTGCGGCCCCGAACATCTAAGGGCATCACAGACCTGTTATTGCTCAATCTCGTGTGGCTAAACGCCACTAGTCCCTCTAAGAAGTTAAACGCCGACCGATCGGGTCGCGTAACTAGTTAGCAAGCCAGAGTCTCGTTCGTTATCGGAATTAACCAGACAAATCGCTCCACCAACTAAGAACGGCCATGCACCACCACCCACAGAATCAAGAAAGAGCTCTCAATCTGTCAATCCTCACTGTGTCCGGGCCGGGTGAGATTCCCCGTGTTGAGTCAAATTAAGCCGCAGGCTCCACGCCTGGTGGTGCCCTTCCGTCAATTCCTTTAAGTTTCAGCTTTGCAACCATACTTCCCCCGGAACCCAAAGACTTTGGTTTCCCGCAAGCTGCCGGGGAGGTCGTCAAACTAACGCCCCCCGATCGCTGGTTGGCATCGTTTATAGTCAGAACTAGGACGGTATCTGATCGTCTTCGAACCTCTGACTTTCGCTCTTGATTAAAGAAAACATTCTTGGCAAATGCTTTCGCAGTCGCTCGTCTTGCGCCGATCCAAGAATTTCACCTCTAGCGGCACAGTACGAATGCCCCCGTCCGTCCCTCTTAATCATTACCTCGCGCTCCGAAAACCAACAAAATAGAACCGAGGTCCTATTCCATTATTCCATGCACCATTATTCAGGCGAGCCGCCTGCTTTGAACACTCTAATTTTTTCAAAGTAAACGTCCCGGCCGCCGCCGACACTCAGTCAAGGGCACCGGCGGAGCGCCGGGGGTGAGGGCCAGGTGCGGCCAGTGCACGCCTTGCGACGGACCGGCCGCCTGCGCCCAAGATCCAACTACGAGCTTTTTAACCGCAACAACTTAAATATACACTTTTGGAGCTGGAATTACCGCGGCTGCTGGCACCAGACTTGCCCTCCAATGGATACTCGTTAAAGGTTTTAAAGTGTGCTCATTCCAATTACAGGGCCTCGTTTAGAGTCCTGTATTGTTATTTTTCGTCACTACCTCCCCGCGTCGGGAATGGGTAATTTGCGCGCCTGCTGCCTTCCTTGGATGTGGTAGCCGTTTCTCAGGCTCCCTCTCCGGAATCGAACCCTGATTCCCCGTCACCCGTAAGAACCTCGGTAGGCCGATACCCTACCGACGAAAGTTGATAGGGCAGACACTTGAATGATCCGTCGCCGGTGCGAGACCGTGCGATCCGCTGAGTTACCCAGAGTCGCCAAGACG
>NC_137257.1:22563787-22566287 GCF_965637545.1 Phallusia mammillata | reverse complement strand
TTAGTAATATGCTTAAATTCAGCGGGTAACCTCGTCCGACCTCAGGCCGAAAATTGGAGCCCAGCTCCAGGCGTTCGTCGACGAGCAGCCTACCGCGGCGGCGGGCGTTCTGCGACGGGCATTAGACGGCGGGCGCTTGACTGGCAGGGCGAGCTCGCGAGCCGCAGTCCTCTTCGAGGCCGACTCGCGAGACTCGCTCGCCTGCGTCGCCGTGCCGCGTCGCAACCCAAATTGCACGCAGTAGGCAGTTCGTGCTGTCATAAGCGGGACGACCAGCGCGCCCGTACGGACCGCCAGCCGACACCGCACCAGCCCGACGCGGCTTCTCCTTTTTAGGGGAGACAAACCGCGCGGGAGCGTTTGAAACGCGACCCTGAGGCGGGCGCGGCTCCGGGATTGACCCGACGCCGCAATTTGCGTTCAGAACGTCGATGCTCAATGTGTCCTGCAATTCACATTAATTCACGCAGCTAGCTGCGTCCTTCATCGACTCGCGAGCCGAGTGATCCACCGCCAAGAGCCCTCGATTGACATTTGTTCTGCACTGCGCCGCGCACAATGTGGTAGCATTCGAAAATTACTGGCGCCGAGCGGTCGACCCGACCTAGTCGGTTCGCCGACGCATGAAGCCGGCTTCGCGGAGCTGGCACTCGGCGCGCAATTTACCAGGTGACCGGTGGCGTTGGGATCCCGGCAGCGGCCGGGGTACCTTCGCCGTTCGGGCGGTCGCGCACGCGCGCACATTGGAGTGACGCACGTGCGGTCGCAGCCGTTTCTCGAGCCTCGCCTCGACCGTTGTGCGCTGACGCCCAACGTCGACCGTTAATGATCCTTCCGCAGGTTCACCTACGGAAACCTTGTTACGACTTTTACTTCCTCTAAATGATCAAGTTAGATCGTCTTCTCGGACACCGGCCCGGCCGTTGCCGACCGCGCCAGGTCCAATCGGAGGACCTCACTAAACCATTCAATCGGTAGTAGCGACGGGCGGTGTGTACAAAGGGCAGGGACGTAATCAACGCGAGCTGATGACTCGCGCTTACTGGGCATTCCTCGTTCAAGGGAAACAATTGCAATTCCCTATCCCTAGCACGACCGGGGTTCAGCGGGTTACCCGGACCTTTCGGCCAAGGCGAGCACACGCTGATCCGGTCAGTGTAGCGCGCGTGCGGCCCCGAACATCTAAGGGCATCACAGACCTGTTATTGCTCAATCTCGTGTGGCTAAACGCCACTAGTCCCTCTAAGAAGTTAAACGCCGACCGATCGGGTCGCGTAACTAGTTAGCAAGCCAGAGTCTCGTTCGTTATCGGAATTAACCAGACAAATCGCTCCACCAACTAAGAACGGCCATGCACCACCACCCACAGAATCAAGAAAGAGCTCTCAATCTGTCAATCCTCACTGTGTCCGGGCCGGGTGAGATTCCCCGTGTTGAGTCAAATTAAGCCGCAGGCTCCACGCCTGGTGGTGCCCTTCCGTCAATTCCTTTAAGTTTCAGCTTTGCAACCATACTTCCCCCGGAACCCAAAGACTTTGGTTTCCCGCAAGCTGCCGGGGAGGTCGTCAAACTAACGCCCCCCGATCGCTGGTTGGCATCGTTTATAGTCAGAACTAGGACGGTATCTGATCGTCTTCGAACCTCTGACTTTCGCTCTTGATTAAAGAAAACATTCTTGGCAAATGCTTTCGCAGTCGCTCGTCTTGCGCCGATCCAAGAATTTCACCTCTAGCGGCACAGTACGAATGCCCCCGTCCGTCCCTCTTAATCATTACCTCGCGCTCCGAAAACCAACAAAATAGAACCGAGGTCCTATTCCATTATTCCATGCACCATTATTCAGGCGAGCCGCCTGCTTTGAACACTCTAATTTTTTCAAAGTAAACGTCCCGGCCGCCGCCGACACTCAGTCAAGGGCACCGGCGGAGCGCCGGGGGTGAGGGCCAGGTGCGGCCAGTGCACGCCTTGCGACGGACCGGCCGCCTGCGCCCAAGATCCAACTACGAGCTTTTTAACCGCAACAACTTAAATATACACTTTTGGAGCTGGAATTACCGCGGCTGCTGGCACCAGACTTGCCCTCCAATGGATACTCGTTAAAGGTTTTAAAGTGTGCTCATTCCAATTACAGGGCCTCGTTTAGAGTCCTGTATTGTTATTTTTCGTCACTACCTCCCCGCGTCGGGAATGGGTAATTTGCGCGCCTGCTGCCTTCCTTGGATGTGGTAGCCGTTTCTCAGGCTCCCTCTCCGGAATCGAACCCTGATTCCCCGTCACCCGTAAGAACCTCGGTAGGCCGATACCCTACCGACGAAAGTTGATAGGGCAGACACTTGAATGATCCGTCGCCGGTGCGAGACCGTGCGATCCGCTGAGTTACCCAGAGTCGCCAAGACGTGTCGGGCGCGACGAAACGCCGGCCCGGTCGGTTTTTGGACTGATAAATGCACGCCCGCCGTGAGGCAGGCGCCTGCCGCATGTATTAGCTCTAGATTTTGTA
>NC_137257.1:22441430-22443930 GCF_965637545.1 Phallusia mammillata | reverse complement strand
TCTCTGTTTTCTGTTAGTCGTATTGTTAAACCCTTGTGAACAAGCTGGGGAGGGTGTGCGAGTTCGGCCAGTTGAACAACGTCCAACGGTGATGTGTCCGCAAATTTCCTGTCGATGACAATATTGTTCACTCTGAATGCGGTTAGGTTTGTATGTGTAAGGACCATCCAGTCATCGTGGGCTTCCAGTGCTTGTGATATGTCTTCGTTGGATGGGTGCGAATGTGGGATAAGAACTGTGTCTTGTACGAAGTCAGCTAACTGTGCAAACGCATGAAATGATAAACGAACGTTTTCGTGTAATGACCGAACGTCTTCGAAACGACTTTCGAAACAACGAGAAACCGATAGATATTTTGGCGAGAGAAACGCGGCAGGAAGCGACACCATCCGGCCAATGTCGGCCCGGTTGATCATTTACATCCAAAAAATTGTACACCCGGAGCCCTTTTTTGCAATACTTCTCTGCGAGAACAGAGAAACGCGGCAGGAAGCGACACCTTCCGGCCAATGTCGGCCCGGTTGATCATACATATCCAAAAAATTGTACACCCGGACCCCTTTTTTTACCCCTTTTTTGCAATACTTCTTTGCGAGAACAGAGAAACGCGGCAGGAAGCGACACCATCCGGCCAATGTAGGCCCGGTTGATCATTTACACCCAAAAAATTGTACACCCGGACCCCTTTTTTGCAATACTTCTCTGCGAGAACAGAGAAACGCGGCAGGAAGCGACACCATCCGGCCAATGTCGGCCCGGTTGATCATTTACACCCAAAAAATTGTACACCCGGACCCCTTTTTTGCAATACTTCTCTGCGAAAACAGAAGAACGCGGCAGGAAGCGACACCATCCGGCCAATGTAGGCCCGGTTGATCATTTACACCCAAAAAATTGTACACCCGGACCCCTTTTTTGCAATACTTCTCTGCGAGAACAGAGAAACGCGGCAGGAAGCGACACCATCCGGCCAATGTCGGCCCGGTTGATCATTTACACCCAAAAAATTGTACACCCGGACCCCTTTTTTGCAATACTTCTCTGCGAAAACAGAAGAACGCGGCAGGAAGCGACACCATCCGGCCAATGTAGGCCCGGTTGATCATTTACACCCAAAAAATTGTACACCCGGACCCCTTTTTTGCAATACTTCTCTGCGAGAACAGAGAAACGCGGCAGGAAGCGACACCATCCGGCCAATGTCGGCCCGGTTGATCATTTGCACCCAAAAAATTGTACACCCGGACCCCTTTTTTGCAATACTTCTCTGCGAGAACAGAGAAACGCGGCAGGAAGCGACACCTTCCGGCCAATGTCGGCCCGGTTGATCATACATATCCAAAAAATTGTACACCCGGACCCCTTTTTTTACCCCTTTTTTGCAATACTTCTTTGCGAGAACAGAGAAACGCGGCAGGAAGCGACACCATCCGGCCAATGTAGGCCCGGTTGATCATTTACACCCAAAAAATTGTACACCCGGACCCCTTTTTTGCAATACTTCTCTGCGAGAACAGAGAAACGCGGCAGGAAGCGACACCATCCGGCCAATGTCGGCCCGGTTGATCATTTACACCCAAAAAATTGTACACCCGGACCCCTTTTTTGCAATACTTCTCTGCGAAAACAGAAGAACGCGGCAGGAAGCGACACCATCCGGCCAATGTAGGCCCGGTTGATCATTTACACCCAAAAAATTGTACACCCGGACCCCTTTTTTGCAATACTTCTCTGCGAGAACAGAGAAACGCGGCAGGAAGCGACACCATCCGGCCAATGTCGGCCCGGTTGATCATTTACACCCAAAAAATTGTACACCCGGACCCCTTTTTTGCAATACTTCTCTGCGAAAACAGAAGAACGCGGCAGGAAGCGACACCATCCGGCCAATGTAGGCCCGGTTGATCATTTACACCCAAAAAATTGTACACCCGGACCCCTTTTTTGCAATACTTCTCTGCGAGAACAGAGAAACGCGGCAGGAAGCGACACCATCCGGCCAATGTCGGCCCGGTTGATCATTTGCACCCAAAAAATTGTACACCCGGACCCCTTTTTTGCAATACTTCTCTGCGAGAACAGAGAAACGCGGCAGGAAGCGACACCATCCGGCCAATGTCGGCCCGGTTGATCATTTACACCCAAAAAATTGTACACCCGGACCCCTTTTTTGCAATACTTCTCTGCGAAAACAGAAGAACGCGGCAGGAAGCGACACCATCCGGCCAATGTAGGCCCGGTTGATCATTTACACCCAAAAAATTGTACACCCGGACCCCTTTTTTGCAATACTTCTCTGCGAGAACAGAGAAACGCGGCAGGAAGCGACACCATCCGGCCAATGTCGGCCCGGTTGATCATTTGCACCCAAAAAATTGTACACCCGGACCCCTTTTTTGCAATACTTCTCTGCGAGAACAGAGAAACGCGGCAGGAAGCGACACCATCCGGCCAATGTCGGCCCGGTTGATCATTTGCACCCAAAAAATTGTACACCCGG
>NC_137257.1:22435759-22438730 GCF_965637545.1 Phallusia mammillata | reverse complement strand
CGAGCGCCTCGAGAGCACGCGGATTCGGCGATGGGCACATCCCGCTTCACTCGCCGTTACTGAGGGAATCCTCGTTAGTTTCTTTTCCTCCGCTTAGTAATATGCTTAAATTCAGCGGGTAACCTCGTCCGACCTCAGGCCGAAAATTGGAGCCCAGCTCCAGGCGTTCGTCGACGAGCAGCCTACCGCGGCGGCGGGCGTTCTGCGACGGGCATTAGACGGCGGGCGCTTGACTGGCAGGGCGAGCTCGCGAGCCGCAGTCCTCTTCGAGGCCGACTCGCGAGACTCGCTCGCCTGCGTCGCCGTGCCGCGTCGCAACCCAAATTGCACGCAGTAGGCAGTTCGTGCTGTCATAAGCGGGACGACCAGCGCGCCCGTACGGACCGCCAGCCGACACCGCACCAGCCCGACGCGGCTTCTCCTTTTTAGGGGAGACAAACCGCGCGGGAGCGTTTGAAACGCGACCCTGAGGCGGGCGCGGCTCCGGGATTGACCCGACGCCGCAATTTGCGTTCAGAACGTCGATGCTCAATGTGTCCTGCAATTCACATTAATTCACGCAGCTAGCTGCGTCCTTCATCGACTCGCGAGCCGAGTGATCCACCGCCAAGAGCCCTCGATTGACATTTGTTCTGCACTGCGCCGCGCACAATGTGGTAGCATTCGAAAATTACTGGCGCCGAGCGGTCGACCCGACCTAGTCGGTTCGCCGACGCATGAAGCCGGCTTCGCGGAGCTGGCACTCGGCGCGCAATTTACCAGGTGACCGGTGGCGTTGGGATCCCGGCAGCGGCCGGGGTACCTTCGCCGTTCGGGCGGTCGCGCACGCGCGCACATTGGAGTGACGCACGTGCGGTCGCAGCCGTTTCTCGAGCCTCGCCTCGACCGTTGTGCGCTGACGCCCAACGTCGACCGTTAATGATCCTTCCGCAGGTTCACCTACGGAAACCTTGTTACGACTTTTACTTCCTCTAAATGATCAAGTTAGATCGTCTTCTCGGACACCGGCCCGGCCGTTGCCGACCGCGCCAGGTCCAATCGGAGGACCTCACTAAACCATTCAATCGGTAGTAGCGACGGGCGGTGTGTACAAAGGGCAGGGACGTAATCAACGCGAGCTGATGACTCGCGCTTACTGGGCATTCCTCGTTCAAGGGAAACAATTGCAATTCCCTATCCCTAGCACGACCGGGGTTCAGCGGGTTACCCGGACCTTTCGGCCAAGGCGAGCACACGCTGATCCGGTCAGTGTAGCGCGCGTGCGGCCCCGAACATCTAAGGGCATCACAGACCTGTTATTGCTCAATCTCGTGTGGCTAAACGCCACTAGTCCCTCTAAGAAGTTAAACGCCGACCGATCGGGTCGCGTAACTAGTTAGCAAGCCAGAGTCTCGTTCGTTATCGGAATTAACCAGACAAATCGCTCCACCAACTAAGAACGGCCATGCACCACCACCCACAGAATCAAGAAAGAGCTCTCAATCTGTCAATCCTCACTGTGTCCGGGCCGGGTGAGATTCCCCGTGTTGAGTCAAATTAAGCCGCAGGCTCCACGCCTGGTGGTGCCCTTCCGTCAATTCCTTTAAGTTTCAGCTTTGCAACCATACTTCCCCCGGAACCCAAAGACTTTGGTTTCCCGCAAGCTGCCGGGGAGGTCGTCAAACTAACGCCCCCCGATCGCTGGTTGGCATCGTTTATAGTCAGAACTAGGACGGTATTTCACCTCTAGCGGCACAGTACGAATGCCCCCGTCCGTCCCTCTTAATCATTACCTCGCGCTCCGAAAACCAACAAAATAGAACCGAGGTCCTATTCCATTATTCCATGCACCATTATTCAGGCGAGCCGCCTGCTTTGAACACTCTAATTTTTTCAAAGTAAACGTCCCGGCCGCCGCCGACACTCAGTCAAGGGCACCGGCGGAGCGCCGGGGGTGAGGGCCAGGTGCGGCCAGTGCACGCCTTGCGACGGACCGGCCGCCTGCGCCCAAGATCCAACTACGAGCTTTTTAACCGCAACAACTTAAATATACACTTTTGGAGCTGGAATTACCGCGGCTGCTGGCACCAGACTTGCCCTCCAATGGATACTCGTTAAAGGTTTTAAAGTGTGCTCATTCCAATTACAGGGCCTCGTTTAGAGTCCTGTATTGTTATTTTTCGTCACTACCTCCCCGCGTCGGGAATGGGTAATTTGCGCGCCTGCTGCCTTCCTTGGATGTGGTAGCCGTTTCTCAGGCTCCCTCTCCGGAATCGAACCCTGATTCCCCGTCACCCGTAAGAACCTCGGTAGGCCGATACCCTACCGACGAAAGTTGATAGGGCAGACACTTGAATGATCCGTCGCCGGTGCGAGACCGTGCGATCCGCTGAGTTACCCAGAGTCGCCAAGACGTGTCGGGCGCGACGAAACGCCGGCCCAGTCGGTTTTTGGACTGATAAATGCACGCCCGCCGTGAGGCAGGCGCCTGCCGCATGTATTAGCTCTAGATTTTGTACAGGTATCCACGTACGATGTACGATCAAATGAACCATAACTGATTTAATGAGCCATTCGCAGTTTCACTGTACGAGAGCGCGTACTTAGACTTGCATGGCTTAATCTTTGAGACAAGCATATGACTACTGGCAGGATCAACCAGGTAGCTAACCGTGAGCAATCGCCGTTGCCGGCGGGAGCTCGGGCAGCGCGCATCCGCGTCGCCGCCGCACCTTCTCGATTCGTCAGTTCCACGGGGGAAGACGAGTCCGACGTATTTCGCTTCGTTCGCCGCGCGAACTCCGAAAACAGCCATCACTCCGCGGCAGCGGCCGTGTCGCAAGCAGCGCACGGTCGGCAAAGCACACGGAGATTCCGGGCTCCTGAACCGATCTTCCACGTGGCGTGAGACACCTCCGAAGAGAGCGATTGGCGTCGGACGAGCAGCAGCACATCTGCCCAGCGAGCCTACCGCCATACGGAGCACTGCCAT
>NC_137257.1:22365759-22368259 GCF_965637545.1 Phallusia mammillata | reverse complement strand
AATTCCGAGCGCCTCGAGAGCACGCGGATTCGGCGATGGGCACATCCCGCTTCACTCGCCGTTACTGAGGGAATCCTCGTTAGTTTCTTTTCCTCCGCTTAGTAATATGCTTAAATTCAGCGGGTAACCTCGTCCGACCTCAGGCCGAAAATTGGAGCCCAGCTCCAGGCGTTCGTCGACGACCAGCCTACCGCGGCGGCGGGCGTTCTGCGACGGGCATTAGACGGCGGGCGCTTGACTGGCAGGGCGAGCTCGCGAGCCGCAGTCCTCTTCGAGGCCGACTCGCGAGACTCGCTCGCCTGCGTCGCCGTGCCGCGTCGCAACCCAAATTGCACGCAGAAGGCAGTTCGTGCTGTCATAAGCGGGACGACCAGCGCGCCCGTACGGACCGCCAGCCGACACCGCACCAGCCCGACGCGGCTTCTCCTTTTTAGGGGAGACAAACCGCGCGGGAGCGTTTGAAACGCGACCCTGAGGCGGGCGCGGCTCCGGGATTGACCCGACGCCGCAATTTGCGTTCAGAACGTCGATGCTCAATGTGTCCTGCAATTCACATTAATTCACGCAGCTAGCTGCGTCCTTCATCGACTCGCGAGCCGAGTGATCCACCGCCAAGAGCCCTCGATTGACATTTGTTCTGCACTGCGCCGCGCACAATGTGGTAGCATTCGAAAATTACTGGCGCCGAGCGGTCGACCCGACCTAGTCGGTTCGCCGACGCATGAAGCCGGCTTCGCGGAGCTGGCACTCGGCGCGCAATTTACCAGGTGACCGGTGGCGTTGGGATCCCGGCAGCAGCCGGGGCACCTTCGCCGTTCGGGCGGTCGCGCACGCGCGCACATTGGAGTGACGCACGTGCGGTCGCAGCCGTTTCTCGAGCCTCGCCTCGACCGTTGTGCGCTGACGCCCAACGTCGACCGTTAATGATCCTTCCGCAGGTTCACCTACGGAAACCTTGTTACGACTTTTACTTCCTCTAAATGATCAAGTTAGATCGTCTTCTCGGACACCGGCCCGGCCGTTGCCGACCGCGCCAGGTCCAATCGGAGGACCTCACTAAACCATTCAATCGGTAGTAGCGACGGGCGGTGTGTACAAAGGGCAGGGACGTAATCAACGCGAGCTGATGACTCGCGCTTACTGGGCATTCCTCGTTCAAGGGAAACAATTGCAATTCCCTATCCCTAGCACGACCGGGGTTCAGCGGGTTACCCGGACCTTTCGGCCAAGGCGAGCACACGCTGATCCGGTCAGTGTAGCGCGCGTGCGGCCCCGAACATCTAAGGGCATCACAGACCTGTTATTGCTCAATCTCGTGTGGCTAAACGCCACTAGTCCCTCTAAGAAGTTAAACGCCGACCGATCGGGTCGCGTAACTAGTTAGCAAGCCAGAGTCTCGTTCGTTATCGGAATTAACCAGACAAATCGCTCCACCAACTAAGAACGGCCATGCACCACCACCCACAGAATCAAGAAAGAGCTCTCAATCTGTCAATCCTCACTGTGTCCGGGCCGGGTGAGATTCCCCGTGTTGAGTCAAATTAAGCCGCAGGCTCCACGCCTGGTGGTGCCCTTCCGTCAATTCCTTTAAGTTTCAGCTTTGCAACCATACTTCCCCCGGAACCCAAAGACTTTGGTTTCCCGCAAGCTGCCGGGGAGGTCGTCAAACTAACGCCCCCCGATCGCTGGTTGGCATCGTTTATAGTCAGAACTAGGACGGTATCTGATCGTCTTCGAACCTCTGACTTTCGCTCTTGATTAAAGAAAACATTCTTGGCAAATGCTTTCGCAGTCGCTCGTCTTGCGCCGATCCAAGAATTTCACCTCTAGCGGCACAGTACGAATGCCCCCGTCCGTCCCTCTTAATCATTACCTCGCGCTCCGAAAACCAACAAAATAGAACCGAGGTCCTATTCCATTATTCCATGCACCATTATTCAGGCGAGCCGCCTGCTTTGAACACTCTAATTTTTTCAAAGTAAACGTCCCGGCCGCCGCCGACACTCAGTCAAGGGCACCGGCGGAGCGCCGGGGGTGAGGGCCAGGTGCGGCCAGTGCACGCCTTGCGACGGACCGGCCGCCTGCGCCCAAGATCCAACTACGAGCTTTTTAACCGCAACAACTTAAATATACACTTTTGGAGCTGGAATTACCGCGGCTGCTGGCACCAGACTTGCCCTCCAATGGATACTCGTTAAAGGTTTTAAAGTGTGCTCATTCCAATTACAGGGCCTCGTTTAGAGTCCTGTATTGTTATTTTTCGTCACTACCTCCCCGCGTCGGGAATGGGTAATTTGCGCGCCTGCTGCCTTCCTTGGATGTGGTAGCCGTTTCTCAGGCTCCCTCTCCGGAATCGAACCCTGATTCCCCGTCACCCGTAAGAACCTCGGTAGGCCGATACCCTACCGACGAAAGTTGATAGGGCAGACACTTGAATGATCCGTCGCCGGTGCGAGACCGTGCGATCCGCTGAGTTACCCAGAGTCGCCAAGACGTGTCG
>NC_137257.1:22355759-22358259 GCF_965637545.1 Phallusia mammillata | reverse complement strand
ACCGAAGCGAATTCTTTACGCCACAATTCCGAGCGCCTCGAGAGCACGCGGATTCGGCGATGGGCACATCCCGCTTCACTCGCCGTTACTGAGGGAATCCTCGTTAGTTTCTTTTCCTCCGCTTAGTAATATGCTTAAATTCAGCGGGTAACCTCGTCCGACCTCAGGCCGAAAATTGGAGCCCAGCTCCAGGCGTTCGTCGACGACCAGCCTACCGCGGCGGCGGGCGTTCTGCGACGGGCATTAGACGGCGGGCGCTTGACTGGCAGGGCGAGCTCGCGAGCCGCAGTCCTCTTCGAGGCCGACTCGCGAGACTCGCTCGCCTGCGTCGCCGTGCCGCGTCGCAACCCAAATTGCACGCAGAAGGCAGTTCGTGCTGTCATAAGCGGGACGACCAGCGCGCCCGTACGGACCGCCAGCCGACACCGCACCAGCCCGACGCGGCTTCTCCTTTTTAGGGGAGACAAACCGCGCGGGAGCGTTTGAAACGCGACCCTGAGGCGGGCGCGGCTCCGGGATTGACCCGACGCCGCAATTTGCGTTCAGAACGTCGATGCTCAATGTGTCCTGCAATTCACATTAATTCACGCAGCTAGCTGCGTCCTTCATCGACTCGCGAGCCGAGTGATCCACCGCCAAGAGCCCTCGATTGACATTTGTTCTGCACTGCGCCGCGCACAATGTGGTAGCATTCGAAAATTACTGGCGCCGAGCGGTCGACCCGACCTAGTCGGTTCGCCGACGCATGAAGCCGGCTTCGCGGAGCTGGCACTCGGCGCGCAATTTACCAGGTGACCGGTGGCGTTGGGATCCCGGCAGCAGCCGGGGCACCTTCGCCGTTCGGGCGGTCGCGCACGCGCGCACATTGGAGTGACGCACGTGCGGTCGCAGCCGTTTCTCGAGCCTCGCCTCGACCGTTGTGCGCTGACGCCCAACGTCGACCGTTAATGATCCTTCCGCAGGTTCACCTACGGAAACCTTGTTACGACTTTTACTTCCTCTAAATGATCAAGTTAGATCGTCTTCTCGGACACCGGCCCGGCCGTTGCCGACCGCGCCAGGTCCAATCGGAGGACCTCACTAAACCATTCAATCGGTAGTAGCGACGGGCGGTGTGTAGAAAGGGCAGGGACGTAATCAACGCGAGCTGATGACTCGCGCTTACTGGGCATTCCTCGTTCAAGGGAAACAATTGCAATTCCCTATCCCTAGCACGACCGGGGTTCAGCGGGTTACCCGGACCTTTCGGCCAAGGCGAGCACACGCTGATCCGGTCAGTGTAGCGCGCGTGCGGCCCCGAACATCTAAGGGCATCACAGACCTGTTATTGCTCAATCTCGTGTGGCTAAACGCCACTAGTCCCTCTAAGAAGTTAAACGCCGACCGATCGGGTCGCGTAACTAGTTAGCAAGCCAGAGTCTCGTTCGTTATCGGAATTAACCAGACAAATCGCTCCACCAACTAAGAACGGCCATGCACCACCACCCACAGAATCAAGAAAGAGCTCTCAATCTGTCAATCCTCACTGTGTCCGGGCCGGGTGAGATTCCCCGTGTTGAGTCAAATTAAGCCGCAGGCTCCACGCCTGGTGGTGCCCTTCCGTCAATTCCTTTAAGTTTCAGCTTTGCAACCATACTTCCCCCGGAACCCAAAGACTTTGGTTTCCCGCAAGCTGCCGGGGAGGTCGTCAAACTAACGCCCCCCGATCGCTGGTTGGCATCGTTTATAGTCAGAACTAGGACGGTATCTGATCGTCTTCGAACCTCTGACTTTCGCTCTTGATTAAAGAAAACATTCTTGGCAAATGCTTTCGCAGTCGCTCGTCTTGCGCCGATCCAAGAATTTCACCTCTAGCGGCACAGTACGAATGCCCCCGTCCGTCCCTCTTAATCATTACCTCGCGCTCCGAAAACCAACAAAATAGAACCGAGGTCCTATTCCATTATTCCATGCACCATTATTCAGGCGAGCCGCCTGCTTTGAACACTCTAATTTTTTCAAAGTAAACGTCCCGGCCGCCGCCGACACTCAGTCAAGGGCACCGGCGGAGCGCCGGGGGTGAGGGCCAGGTGCGGCCAGTGCACGCCTTGCGACGGACCGGCCGCCTGCGCCCAAGATCCAACTACGAGCTTTTTAACCGCAACAACTTAAATATACACTTTTGGAGCTGGAATTACCGCGGCTGCTGGCACCAGACTTGCCCTCCAATGGATACTCGTTAAAGGTTTTAAAGTGTGCTCATTCCAATTACAGGGCCTCGTTTAGAGTCCTGTATTGTTATTTTTCGTCACTACCTCCCCGCGTCGGGAATGGGTAATTTGCGCGCCTGCTGCCTTCCTTGGATGTGGTAGCCGTTTCTCAGGCTCCCTCTCCGGAATCGAACCCTGATTCCCCGTCACCCGTAAGAACCTCGGTAGGCCGATACCCTACCGACGAAAGTTGATAGGGCAGACACTTGAATGATCCGTCGCCGGTGCGAGACCGTGCGATCCGCTGAGTT
>NC_137257.1:22327835-22330559 GCF_965637545.1 Phallusia mammillata | reverse complement strand
TCCCTATTAGTGGGTGAACAATCCAACGCTTGGTGAATTCTGCTTCACAATGATAGGAAGAGCCGACATCGAAGGATCAAAAAGCAACGTCGCTATGAACGCTTGGCTGCCACAAGCCAGTTATTAATGTTACATCGCGAAGGCCCTGTCTCGGCGTACCGCAGTGCATACATCGTTCGAGCGGTCATTCGTGGTAAGCGATACATTGTGTCATACAGGTACCTGTATATCTATGTTAACTTTTGCGACACCCCCCTTGCGAACACATGGTGTCGCTTCCTGCCGTGTTCCTCTGTTATCGCACGGAAGTATTGCAAAAAAGGGGTCAAAAAAGGGGTCCGGGTGTACAATCTTTTGGGTGTAAACGTTGAACCGGGTTGACATTAGACGCATGGTGTCGCTTCCGGCCGCGTTCTTCTGTTTTCGCAGAGAAGTATTGCAAAAAAGGGGTCAAAAAAGGGGTCCGGGTGTACAATTTTTTGCGTGTAAATGATCAAACGGGCCGACATTGGCCGGATGGTGTCGCTTCCTGCCGCGTTTCTCTGTTTTCCCAGAGAAGTATTGCAAAAAAGGGGTCCGGGTGTACAATTTTTTCGGTGTAAATGATCAACCGGGCCGACATTGGCCGGATGGTGTCGCTTCCTGCCGCGTTTCTCTGTTTTCCCAGAGAAGTATTGCAAAAAAGGGGTCCGGGTGTACAATTTTTTCGGTGTAAATGATCAACCGGGCCGACATTGGCCGGATGGTGTCGCTTCCTGCCGCGTTTCTCTGTTTTCCCAGAGAAGTATTGCAAAAAAGGGGTCCGGGTGTACAATTTTTTCGGTGTAAATGATCAACCGGGCCGACATTGGCCGGATGGTGTCGCTTCCTGCCGCGTTTCTCTGTTCTCGCAGAGAAGTATTGCAAAAAAGGGGTCCGGGTGTACAATTTTTTGGGTGCAAATGATCAACCGGGCCGACATTGGCCGGATGGTGTCGCTTCCTGCCGCGTTTCTCTGTTCTCGCAGAGAAGTATTGCAAAAAATGGGTCCGGGTGTACAATTTTTTCGGTGTAAATGATCAACCGGGCCGACATTGGCCGGATGGTGTCGCTTCCTGCCGCGTTTCTCTGTTTTCGCAGAGAAGTATTGCAAAAAAGGGGTCCGGGTGTACAATTTTTTGGGTGCAAATGATCAACCGGGCCGACATTGGCCGGATGGTGTCGCTTCCTGCCGCGTTTCTCTGTTCTCGCAGAGAAGTATTGCAAAAAAGGGGTCCGGGTGTACAATTTTTTGGGTGCAAATGATCAACCGGGCCGACATTGGCCGGATGGTGTCGCTTCCTGCCGCGTTTCTCTGTTCTCGCAGAGAAGTATTGCAAAAAATGGGTCCGGGTGTACAATTTTTTCGGTGTAAATGATCAACCGGGCCGACATTGGCCGGATGGTGTCGCTTCCTGCCGCGTTTCTCTGTTTTCGCAGAGAAGTATTGCAAAAAAGGGGTCCGGTTGTACAATTTTTTGGGTGTAAATGATCAACCGGGCCGACATTGGCCGGATGGTGTCGCTTCCTGCCGCGTTTCTCTGTTTTCCCAGAGAAGTATTGCAAAAAAGGGGTCCGGGTGTACAATTTTTTCGGTGTAAATGATCAACCGGGCCGACATTGGCCGGATGGTGTCGCTTCCTGCCGCGTTTCTCTGTTCTCGCAGAGAAGTATTGCAAAAAATGGGTCCGGGTGTACAATTTTTTGGGTGCAAATGATCAACCGGGCCGACATTGGCCGGATGGTGTCGCTTCCTGCCGCGTTTCTCTGTTCTCGCAGAGAAGTATTGCAAAAAAGGGGTCCGGGTGTACAATTTTTTGGGTGCAAATGATCAACCGGGCCGACATTGGCCGGATGGTGTCGCTTCCTGCCGCGTTTCTCTGTTCTCGCAGAGAAGTATTGCAAAAAATGGGTCCGGGTGTACAATTTTTTGGATGTAAATGATCAACCGGGCCGACATTGGCCGGATGGTGTCGCTTCCTGCCGCGTTTCTCTGTTTTCGCAGAGAAGTATTGCAAAAAAGGGGTCCGGGTGTACAATTTTTTGGGTGTAAATGATCAACCGGGCCGACATTGGCCGGATGGTGTCGCTTCCTGCCGCGTTTCTCTGTTTTCCCAGAGAAGTATTGCAAAAAAGGGGTCCGGGTGTACAATTTTTTCGGTGTAAATGATCAACCGGGCCGACATTGGCCGGATGGTGTCGCTTCCTGCCGCGTTTCTCTGTTCTCGCAGAGAAGTATTGCAAAAAAGGGGTCCGGGTGTACAATTTTTTGGGTGCAAATGATCAACCGGGCCGACATTGGCCGGATGGTGTCGCTTCCTGCCGCGTTTCTCTGTTCTCGCAGAGAAGTATTGCAAAAAAGGGGTCCGGGTGTACAATTTTTTGGGTGCAAATGATCAACCGGGCCGACATTGGCCGGATGGTGTCGCTTCCTGCCGCGTTTCTCTGTTCTCGCAGAGAAGTATTGCAAAAAAGGGGTCCGGGTGTACAATTTTTTGGGTGTAAATGATCAACCGGGCCTACATTGGCCGGATGGTGTCGCTTCCTGCCGCGTTCTTCTGTTTTCGCAGAGAAGTATTGCAAAAAAGGGGTCCGGGTGTACAATTTTTTGGGTGTAAATGATCAACCGGGCCGACATTGGCCGGATGGTGTCGCTTCCTGCCGCGTTTCTCTGTTCTCGCAGAGAAGTATTGCAAAAAAGGGGTC
>NC_137257.1:22255335-22257835 GCF_965637545.1 Phallusia mammillata | reverse complement strand
GCCTCGAGAGCACGCGGATTCGGCGATGGGCACATCCCGCTTCACTCGCCGTTACTGAGGGAATCCTCGTTAGTTTCTTTTCCTCCGCTTAGTAATATGCTTAAATTCAGCGGGTAACCTCGTCCGACCTCAGGCCGAAAATTGGAGCCCAGCTCCAGGCGTTCGTCGACGAGCAGCCTACCGCGGCGGCGGGCGTTCTGCGACGGGCATTAGACGGCGGGCGCTTGACTGGCAGGGCGAGCTCGCGAGCCGCAGTCCTCTTCGAGGCCGACTCGCGAGACTCGCTCGCCTGCGTCGCCGTGCCGCGTCGCAACCCAAATTGCACGCAGTAGGCAGTTCGTGCTGTCATAAGCGGGACGACCAGCGCGCCCGTACGGACCGCCAGCCGACACCGCACCAGCCCGACGCGGCTTCTCCTTTTTAGGGGAGACAAACCGCGCGGGAGCGTTTGAAACGCGACCCTGAGGCGGGCGCGGCTCCGGGATTGACCCGACGCCGCAATTTGCGTTCAGAACGTCGATGCTCAATGTGTCCTGCAATTCACATTAATTCACGCAGCTAGCTGCGTCCTTCATCGACTCGCGAGCCGAGTGATCCACCGCCAAGAGCCCTCGATTGACATTTGTTCTGCACTGCGCCGCGCACAATGTGGTAGCATTCGAAAATTACTGGCGCCGAGCGGTCGACCCGACCTAGTCGGTTCGCCGACGCATGAAGCCGGCTTCGCGGAGCTGGCACTCGGCGCGCAATTTACCAGGTGACCGGTGGCGTTGGGATCCCGGCAGCGGCCGGGGTACCTTCGCCGTTCGGGCGGTCGCGCACGCGCGCACATTGGAGTGACGCACGTGCGGTCGCAGCCGTTTCTCGAGCCTCGCCTCGACCGTTGTGCGCTGACGCCCAACGTCGACCGTTAATGATCCTTCCGCAGGTTCACCTACGGAAACCTTGTTACGACTTTTACTTCCTCTAAATGATCAAGTTAGATCGTCTTCTCGGACACCGGCCCGGCCGTTGCCGACCGCGCCAGGTCCAATCGGAGGACCTCACTAAACCATTCAATCGGTAGTAGCGACGGGCGGTGTGTACAAAGGGCAGGGACGTAATCAACGCGAGCTGATGACTCGCGCTTACTGGGCATTCCTCGTTCAAGGGAAACAATTGCAATTCCCTATCCCTAGCACGACCGGGGTTCAGCGGGTTACCCGGACCTTTCGGCCAAGGCGAGCACACGCTGATCCGGTCAGTGTAGCGCGCGTGCGGCCCCGAACATCTAAGGGCATCACAGACCTGTTATTGCTCAATCTCGTGTGGCTAAACGCCACTAGTCCCTCTAAGAAGTTAAACGCCGACCGATCGGGTCGCGTAACTAGTTAGCAAGCCAGAGTCTCGTTCGTTATCGGAATTAACCAGACAAATCGCTCCACCAACTAAGAACGGCCATGCACCACCACCCACAGAATCAAGAAAGAGCTCTCAATCTGTCAATCCTCACTGTGTCCGGGCCGGGTGAGATTCCCCGTGTTGAGTCAAATTAAGCCGCAGGCTCCACGCCTGGTGGTGCCCTTCCGTCAATTCCTTTAAGTTTCAGCTTTGCAACCATACTTCCCCCGGAACCCAAAGACTTTGGTTTCCCGCAAGCTGCCGGGGAGGTCGTCAAACTAACGCCCCCCGATCGCTGGTTGGCATCGTTTATAGTCAGAACTAGGACGGTATCTGATCGTCTTCGAACCTCTGACTTTCGCTCTTGATTAAAGAAAACATTCTTGGCAAATGCTTTCGCAGTCGCTCGTCTTGCGCCGATCCAAGAATTTCACCTCTAGCGGCACAGTACGAATGCCCCCGTCCGTCCCTCTTAATCATTACCTCGCGCTCCGAAAACCAACAAAATAGAACCGAGGTCCTATTCCATTATTCCATGCACCATTATTCAGGCGAGCCGCCTGCTTTGAACACTCTAATTTTTTCAAAGTAAACGTCCCGGCCGCCGCCGACACTCAGTCAAGGGCACCGGCGGAGCGCCGGGGGTGAGGGCCAGGTGCGGCCAGTGCACGCCTTGCGACGGACCGGCCGCCTGCGCCCAAGATCCAACTACGAGCTTTTTAACCGCAACAACTTAAATATACACTTTTGGAGCTGGAATTACCGCGGCTGCTGGCACCAGACTTGCCCTCCAATGGATACTCGTTAAAGGTTTTAAAGTGTGCTCATTCCAATTACAGGGCCTCGTTTAGAGTCCTGTATTGTTATTTTTCGTCACTACCTCCCCGCGTCGGGAATGGGTAATTTGCGCGCCTGCTGCCTTCCTTGGATGTGGTAGCCGTTTCTCAGGCTCCCTCTCCGGAATCGAACCCTGATTCCCCGTCACCCGTAAGAACCTCGGTAGGCCGATACCCTACCGACGAAAGTTGATAGGGCAGACACTTGAATGATCCGTCGCCGGTGCGAGACCGTGCGATCCGCTGAGTTACCCAGAGTCGCCAAGACGTGTCGGGCGCGACGA
>NC_137257.1:22235567-22237635 GCF_965637545.1 Phallusia mammillata | reverse complement strand
CCGTCGTGAGACAGGTTAGTTTTACCCTACTGATGATGTGTTGTTGCGATAGTAATTCTGCTCAGTACGAGAGGAACCGCAGATTCAGACATTTGGTTCATGTGCTTGGCTGATAAGCCAATGGTGCGAAGCTACCATCTGAGGGATTATGACTGAACGCCTCTAAGTCAGAATCCCGCCTAGGAAGCGACGATACTTTTGTGCCTCGCCCTCGGCGGGCCAACATAGGCGGTCGCCGGGCCGCTGTCAGTGCCGGGTGCCGACGTCCAACGGACGCGACAAGCGTCTTCCGTCTGTCGGTGCACACTCCTGCTCGAAAGGCGTGGTGCTAAATCATTCGCAAACGACCTAGTTGAAGATCGGGGTGTCGTAATCACTAGAGCAGTATTTTCACTGCGATTTGTTGAGAGTAAGCCTCAAGATCTGTCGATTTGTCCGCAAGGGCGGGCGCGTAAAGCGACTCCGGGCGCCAGTGCTGGCGCTTGGGGCCGCTTTTTTTTCTTTGCTTTTTTTTTCCTTTTTTTCACTTGGCTTTGGGAAAGAAAGCGCATTCAACGGCTGTGTGTTAAACAGTGCCTGCAAGCACTTTGGAACACTTCTAGCATGGGCCGCATTTTTGGACCCACCCCGGCTCGATGGGACCAGCCGCGGCGGGGTAGCGGGGCATGCGGTGCCGCGAAAATTTTTTGCTCCCGCGCAAGGCGCCAGGACCCCAGTGCGCGATGGCTGTGTGTGAAACAGTGCCTGCAAGCACTTTGGAACACTTCTAGCATGGGCCGCATTTTTGGACCCACCCCGGCTCGATGGGACCAGCCGCGGCGGGGTAGCGGGGCATGCGGTGCCGCGAAAATTTTTTGCTCCCGCGCAAGGCGCCAGGACCCCAGTGCGCGATGGCTGTGTGTGAAACAGTGCCTGCAAGCACTTTGGAACACTTCTAGCATGGGCCGCATTTTTAGACCCACCCCGGCTCGATGGGACCAGCCGCGGCGGGGTAGCGGGGCATGCGGTGCCGCGAAAATTTTTTGCTCCCGCGCAAGGCGCCAGGACCCCAGTGCGCGATGGCTGTGTGTCAAACAGTGCCTGCAAGCACTTTGGAACACTTCTAGCATGGGCCGCATTTTTAGACCCACCCCGGCTCGATGGGACCAGCCGCGGCGGGGTAGCGGGGCATGCGGTGCCGCGAAAATTTTTTGCTCCCGCGCAAGGCGCCAGGACCCCAGTGCGCGATGGCTGTGTGTTAAACAGTGCCTGCAAGCACTTTGGAACACTTCTAGCATGGGCCGCATTTTTAGACCCACCCCGGCTCGATGGGACCAGCCGCGGCCGGGTACCGGGGCATGCGGTGCCGCGCAAAAAGATTTTTTTTTTTGACTCAGGTGCGTCATTGCTATGTTGAAATCAGCGCATGGCAAGCCATTGGAACGGCTTGGGCACGTGTGCCACTTTTTCGAACCGTCGGGACATCGGGGTGACTGGGCGGTTTGGGCCGGACCAGGCCGGGGAAAACCCAATTTTTGTTGATGTGCCCCCTGATGCCAGCAGGGGTCCGCATAAAGTTTTTTTACTATATATGAGGGGTAACTCTCTCTGGGTGAGCGGTTGTGCGCGAAGTCTGCGTTGATGCTGTGAAGCGTTACGGAGGCCAACATGCGCTGTGTAAAAGCCCCGCTCCCTCGTGCTTGCGCGTGCACGTGTATGGCAGTGCTCCGTATGGCGGTAGGCTCGCTGGGCAGATGTGCTGCTGCTCGTCCGACGCCAATCGCTCTCTTCGGAGGTGTCTCACGCCACGTGGAAGATCGGTTCAGGAGCCCGGAATCTCCGTGTGCTTTGCCGACCGTGCGCTGCTTGCGACACGGCCGCTGCCGCGGAGTGATGGCTGTTTTCGGAGTTCGCGCGGCGAACGAAGCGAAATACGTCGGACTCGTCTTCCCCCGTGGAACTGACGAATCGAGAAGGTGCGGCGGCGACGCGGATGCGCGCTGCCCGAGCTGCCGCCGGCAACGGCGATTGCTCACGGTTAGCTACCTGGTTGATCCTGCCAGTAGTCATATGCTTGTCTCAAAGATTA
>NC_137257.1:22164987-22167487 GCF_965637545.1 Phallusia mammillata | reverse complement strand
CCATGGGCCTGACACCCGCTCTGGGACGAGGCCTCAATCAGAAGGACGCGGGCAGCGAACGACGCGCACCGAAGCGAATTCTTTACGCCACAATTCCGAGCGCCTCGAGAGCACGCGGATTCGGCGATGGGCACATCCGCTTCACTCGCCGTTACTGAGGGAATCCTCGTTAGTTTCTTTTCCTCCGCTTAGTAATATGCTTAAATTCAGCGGGTAACCTCGTCCGACCTCAGGCCGAAAATTGGAGCCCAGCTCCAGGCGTTCGTCGACGAGCAGCCTACCGCGGCGGCGGGCGTTCTGCGACGGGCATTAGACGGCGGGCGCTTGACTGGCAGGGCGAGCTCGCGAGCCGCAGTCCTCTTCGAGGCCGACTCGCGAGACTCGCTCGCCTGCGTCGCGTGCCGCGTCGCAACCCAAATTGCACGCAGTAGGCAGTTCGTGCTGTCATAAGCGGGACGACCAGCGCGCCCGTACGGACCGCCAGCCGACACCGCACCAGCCCGACGCGGCTTCTCCTTTTAGGGGAGACAAACCGCGCGGGAGCGTTTGAAAACGCGACCCTGAGGCGGGCGCGGCTCCGGGATTGACCCGACGCCGCAATTTGCGTTCAGAACGTCGATGCTCAATGTGTCCTGCAATTCACATTAATTCACGCAGCTAGCTGCGTCCTTCATCGACTCGCGAGCCGAGTGATCCACCGCCAAGAGCCCTCGATTGACATTTGTTCTGCACTGCGCCGCGCACAATGTGGTAGCATTCGAAAATTACTGGCGCCGAGCGGTCGACCCGACCTAGTCGGTTCGCCGACGCATGAAGCCGGCTTCGCGGAGCTGGCACTCGGCGCGCAATTTACCAGGTGACCGGTGGCGTTGGGATCCCGGCAGCGGCCGGGGTACCTTCGCCGTTCGGGCGGTCGCGCACGCGCGCACATTGGAGTGACGCACGTGCGGTCGCAGCCGTTTCTCGAGCCTCGCCTCGACCGTTGTGCGCTGACGCCCAACGTCGACCGTTAATGATCCTTCCGCAGGTTCACCTACGGAAACCTTGTTACGACTTTGACTTCCTCTAAATGATCAAGTTAGATCGTCTTCTCGGACACCGGCCCGGCCGTTGCCGACCGCGCCAGGTCCAATCGGAGGACCTCACTAAACCATTCAATCGGTAGTAGCGACGGGCGGTGTGTACAAAGGGCAGGGACGTAATCAACGCGAGCTGATGACTCGCGCTTACTGGGCATTCCTCGTTCAAGGGAAACAATTGCAATTCCCTATCCCTAGCACGACCGGGGTTCAGCGGGTACCCGGACCTTTCGGCCAAGGCGAGCACACGCTGATCCGGTCAGTGTAGCGCGCGTGCGGCCCCGAACATCTAAGGGCATCACAGACCTGTTATTGCTCAATCTCGTGTGGCTAAACGCCACTAGTCCCTCTAAGAAGTTAAACGCCGACCGATCGGGTCGCGTAACTAGTTAGCAAGCCAGAGTCTCGTTCGTTATCGGAATTAACCAGACAAATCGCTCCACCAACTAAGAACGGCCATGCACCACCACCCACAGAATCAAGAAAGAGCTCTCAATCTGTCAATCCTCACTGTGTCCGGGCCGGGTGAGATTCCCCGTGTTGAGTCAAATTAAGCCGCAGGCTCCACGCCTGGTGGTGCCCTTCCGTCAATTCCTTTAAGTTTCAGCTTTGCAACCATACTTCCCCCGGACCCAAAGACTTTGGTTTCCCGCAAGCTGCCGGGGAGGTCGTCAAACTAACGCCCCCCGATCGCTGGTTGGCATCGTTTATAGTCAGAACTAGGACGGTATCTGATCGTCTTCGAACCTCTGACTTTCGCTCTTGATTAAAGAAAACATTCTTGGCAAATGCTTTCGCAGTCGCTCGTCTTGCGCCGATCCAAGAATTTCACCTCTAGCGGCACAGTACGAATGCCCCCGTCCGTCCCTCTTAATCATTACCTCGCGCTCCGAAAACCAACAAAATAGAACCGAGGTCCTATTCCATTATTCCATGCACCATTATTCAGGCGAGCCGCCTGCTTTGAACACTCTAATTTTTTCAAAGTAAACGTCCCGGCCGCCGCCGACACTCAGTCAAGGGCACCGGCGGAGCGCCGGGGGTGAGGGCCAGGTGCGGCCAGTGCACGCCTTGCGACGGACCGGCCGCCTGCGCCCAAGATCCAACTACGAGCTTTTTAACCGCAACAACTTAAATATACACTTTTGGAGCTGGAATTACCGCGGCTGCTGGCACCAGACTTGCCCTCCAATGGATACTCGTTAAAGGTTTTAAAGTGTGCTCATTCCAATTACAGGGCCTCGTTTAGAGTCCTGTATTGTTATTTTTCGTCACTACCTCCCCGCGTCGGGAATGGGTAATTTGCGCGCCTGCTGCCTTCCTTGGATGTGGTAGCCGTTTCTCAGGCTCCCTCTCCGGAATCGAACCCTGATTCCCCGTCACCCGTAAGAACCTCGGTAGGCCGATACCCTACCGACGAA
>NC_137257.1:22140260-22164787 GCF_965637545.1 Phallusia mammillata | reverse complement strand
CTTACAGTTAATGCTTCTATAGATTCTTTATTGTATTCAAGTATTAGGTTATCTTCATACAAAGGTGTGAGCCACTGATTTATTTTTAATAATATTTTATCCATTAGTGGTAATACTGTTTGTTCCCAAAGCATCAATCTTGCCTCTACCAAATTGCTATATGTATTATCTCCTGGTATTCCAAGTAGTTGAGGAGGTATTCCTAATGATAGGGCTATGTCTCGTGCAGCACTATTTTTACACTCTATAAAGTCCATATCTTTAGGCTTAATACTCATTTCTTTCCAATCTAAGCCACCTTCTAATAATAATGGTCTACCATTGTTAGTAGCTCCACTATATTGTTCATTTATTTGCTCTTTTAATCTATTATACTGATTATCAGATAGCGTGACGAAATTTCCATCTCTATCACTTTGTAGCACAAGGGCACCACTTGGCCTTGCTCCATTTTCTAGTATAGACTTATTCCATACTCCAGCTTGGTTATGGCTTTCAATGCTGTTTTTTGCGGCTTCAATCGGTGATAAGCCATATACTTCGTCATAAGGGTTGAATGTTTTTATGTGTGCAATATCTGAATGACATGTAACACTGTTTATGGGGTATTTGATTGAGCTTCTGTTTAATTTATATATATAATGTGTTGGTTGATTTTTTTCACTTGAAACATCCACTGATACACGATCTGGTCGCAGTACATATATTTCATGAGGTTTATCTACACCTACTTTAAGCATAAATGCATTACCACTTATCATTAAGTAAGAGACTATATTTTCAATCATGTCAAAATATGATTGTGTAGGGTTAGGTCTGTTTATTAATTTCAATAGAGGGTGCCTTGTTATTTGCTGTTTGCCTTGGTTGTGCAATTTATATAAATTTAGTGGTACAGATGTTATTGCTGAAGACACCATATTAATAGCTCTAAACACAATAACGTTATTTGCGTAACTTTTTAAGTATGATGACCTATAATTACTATTTGATATAAGGTCATTTACCAGGTTATTTTTTGCAATATTTTTTAAAACATTGTTTTTTTTGTTTTTAGGTTCAACCCTTTTTTTGAATACTGAAAATATCATAGCAAAGTATCATTAATTACACAGTGACAACCATAGTGTAATTAGCTTTTTTTATAGTGGGAAGCAAAAAGTAGATATTTTTATCCAACCCAAAAATTATAATAATAATAGGATACTATTATTATAAAACAATACGTCATTATAATGAAAAGTGAGTTCTTGACATACTGGTGCACATAGCCATTGTTATATGGTTCACATTTGTTAGATAACATACGTACGGTTTGAGTTGTGAAATCGACAAATATTTTGTTTAGAACGATGTCTACATTAGAAAATATTAAACGATTTTTTAAATGCAACGGTTTTATTATTATAAAATGATATATCTCATCGAAATAAAATTTATTTTTTAAAATATTTCTTACTAAATTGAAAAGATAATCTTTTTTATCAATGATGAATATAACGTATATAACTAACAGTATTGTCCCTATAGTGCAATTTATAAGAAATGATAGTGCTACAGTGGTTGTCATGTGTATAATGAGTTTCCACGAAAAAGTTATTTTGCGTTCGAAAAAATAGTTTTTAAGTAAAAAAGCAGATAATATACCCGATAAAGACACAATGAGAGGTGTTAATTTATCTATGATTGTTAAATCATGGTGTTCTATTATTGTAATATAACTATTTTTCCAAAACTCTTGAGTGTTTACATTGAAATAATTCACTGCAACAAACCCTGATACTATTGCAAAGAATGATAATAAATATAAAGGTAAAGACATTACTAATGGAACACGAGACTGCTCTATTGTGTTATCTGTTTTTGTATGAAACACACTTATTATCAATTTCCATGAGTAAAAACTTGTTAAAAAGGCACTTACTAGAGCTATAACATATACTATTTCATTTATCATAGCGCTTTCTATTATCAGATCTTTTGAATAAAAGCCAGCAAAAGGAAATACACCAGCAAGTGATAATGAGCCTATCCAATGCATGATACATGTGCTTTTTATATTGACATTGCCCATTTTTCTTATGTCTTGCTCGTGATGCATTGCATATATAACATTACCTGAACATAAGAATAATAGAGCTTTAAAGAAAGCATGGGTTGATAAGTGAAACAATGCTATATTATATGCTCCAAGCCCTAATGCGATGAACATATATCCAAGTTGGCTGCATGTAGAGTATGCTACTATTTTTTTTATATCTGTTTGTGAAGTAGAAACTGTTGAGCCAAATATTGCAGTTATTGCGCCAACATAAAGTATAATATTATTGACACATGGTACATATTCGAAGATAGGGGAGCATTTAGCTATTAAAAATATCCCAGCGTTTACCATTGTAGCTGCATGTATTAATGCTGAAACAGGGGTTGGTCCTTCCATGGCATCTGGTAACCACACGTGGAATATAATCTGAGCAGATTTTCCCATACATCCTAAAACTATAAATATACATGCTAGCTTTAATATTTCTGGCTCTACAGTATGTGCTATAGAAAATATTTGATTAAAAACAACAGTGTTGCAATTAATATATATTATAGAGATACCCAGTATTAAGAAGAAGTCTGCAACTCGGTTTACTATGAAGGCTTTCATAGAAGCGCTACAAGCGGACTCTTTTTTGAACCAGAATCCTATTAGTAGGTATGAGCATAATCCTACCCCTTCCCAGCCAAAAAACAGTTGGATGAAATCTGCAGCACTTACAAGTACCAACATGAAGAATACAAATAAAGATATATAAGAAAAAAATCTGCTTATACCGTCATCATTCTTCATATAACCAATAGAATAAAAATGAACCACTGCTGATATTGTTGTTACTACTACATATAAGATTGTTGATATTCTATCAACAGATATTGACCAATATGATGAGATATGTCCTATTTCAATCCACTTAAGTAAAACAACTTCATAAGGTTTGCTAAAATTGATAAATAGGTACCAAGAAATTATAGATGATAGAAGGATTATGGATGATACAAAAAACTGTTTCCAACAAACAAAAGATTTTTTATTTATTATTGCAAAAATTGACGCAAAAAATGGACAAAATAGCATTATCATTTCTGACATATTAAACTACCCCTTAAGTTTTGTCATGTTGTCATTGTCGATATTACCGTAATTTCTATAATATACAACAGAGATTGCTAACCCTACAGCTGTTTCAGCCGCTGCAACTGTTAATATAAAAACAGCAAATAAATATCCATATACATTACCATGGTGAAATGCAAATGATACAAAATTTATATTCACTCCAAGTAACATTAGTTCTAATGAGAGAAGTACTTTTATTATGTTGCTGTTCTGAAGTATCATTCCGAACATTCCTATACAGAACACAACAGATGATATTAAACAATAAAAATACATCATAAATCTATCCCTTTATCATTTTCTATGTTTTTCATTTCTACTTTTCGTGTTGTATAAAGTTGAGACACTATACTTTGGCTTTTTTGTTTCTTTATGTTATCCACTGTTAGAGATATAGAAGCTACTATTGCCATAAGTAATATCACAGATGCAGCCTCAAACTCAAGTATGTGTTCTTTATACAACACATAAGATAAATCCTTCAAATTTAATGGTAGGAAATCGTTTACATGTTTGATATGTTCAAATATCGATATTGATATCAATAGTTCACACCAAAATAATACTACCATGGCAACAGTATACGATGAATAGGAAAAATAAACTTTCTTTTTAGTGTCTTCAGAGGTCCCAACCATCATTACCAAGAATAAAAATAATACAGCTACAGCACCAACGTATACTATTATTAGTAGCATAGCAAGGAATTCTGCCTGTATCAATATGAAGAGCGCAGAAGTACTAATAAAACATAATATTAGAGACAATACTGAAAATATTGTGTTTTTGCTTAAAACAACTAATAGGGCAGAAGCGAACAATAAAATTGAAAATAAAGCAAGAAAGAAAGTCATAAAAAATTGTAATAGAACATATGAAATCGACGGAAACACATACCGTGAACAAATCATCATATATCTAATATAATTTCAATATAGAGATTTGTAAACACTAACATCGTAAGCGAAGAATTCTAACAAGTGCTTTATTAAAATACCTTTAACATATAATGTGTCACGTGGAACATTATTATTGTGCACCTACAATCATGTTATCAATGAATATGTGAGGAGAGTTAACTTGGTAGGAAAAGCGAAGATCATTACTTACTTTCATGCTTTTGAACATTTGCTTCATGTTAGATGCCAATGTTATTTCTGAAACAGGATATGTTATTTCACCGTTCTCTATCATAAAACCAAATGCTCCCTGACTATAATTACCAGTCACGTTGTTAACGCCCAATCCATACAGTTCTGTTATATACAAACCTTTTTTAATTTCTCCTATTAACTCTTCTTTTGATAATATCCCTGGTTTTATATAAATATTTGAAGGAGATGCGGTAGTAATTCCAGCAGGGTTTTTATATCCATTTCCTGTAGATAGCATATTTATTTTTTTTGCAGATTTTATATCTAATAACCAATTTTTCAGTACTCCATGTTCTACAATGTATTTTGCTCTAGATGTTGTACCTTCATCGTCAAATGGAGTGGAATTTATCCCGTATCGTAAAATAGGATCATCAACTATATTAATATCTTTTGGAAATACAGGTAAATTCAAATCCTTGATAAGGAATGAGTTATTTTTTATTATGTTATCACCAGATACAAGTGAAGCTAACATAGATAGTATGTTGCTTGAGGTTTGTCTATTGAATATTACAGGTAATGAACATGTAGAAATTCGTTTCGGATTCAAGCTTCTAACTACTTTCATTGCTGTTTTGCTTCCAAGTTCTTTATAGTCAGTAATTTTATCATGATGAGTAGACACGGTATAATCATAAGCTGTTTGCATATTAGATCCACTACCTGCTACAAGTGCTATACTTGCAGAGTAGATGCTTTTTTTATATTCTGCACTTACCCCCTCTGAATTTATAAATGCAACTTTCATATCATTATAAGTTACTGTTGCACCTTCAGAATGGCTAACTCCTTTATTATCTAGAGCGATATTTTCTATATTAAATGCTAAAGAATCAAGCCATTCTACAGATGGTATAAAATCATCATACACATTACAATTGAAATGTTTTAAGTCAATTGGTTCTTTGGTAAGTTCAAAATACTTATCTACTGGTAAGTGCTTCATAGCTTCAAAAGCTTTATCAACAAGTTCTTCTGCCCCATTGTTGCACGTAAGGCAAATTGTTTTGCCTTGATTATGTAATTTTAATAGTACAATTCTGTTATTAGATTTGGTTAATGATTCTTTTTCTCTATTACGATAAGATACCGTTGTACATTTGTCTTCTTTTATAACAATTTCGCATGACCCACCGATAGACTTTACTTTTTCTAGTATAGTGTCGGATACTTTTTTACAATCCATAGCGTTGAAGACTTTACAATTTAAAAATTTTGTGTGTCTGTTTTGTAATAAATTTCTAAAAATATATTTACAGTGTTATAACACTATGTTCAACAGGCAACGTGTACATTATATCACTTTTTTTGTTTATTTTTGATAAAAAAAGTTATTACATAGAAATTAATTTGTATTCATGGTAGAGAACTCTGTTACTTTTTCATGTTCTACATTGAATACTCCATTGAATGTAAGATTATGTACTTTGATATTTGCATAATTAGATATGTTGCTACACATGATACAGTTGTGTTGTGCAACTGATTTTACAATAACGCCTTTAGGAGATAATGCTGTTGTTAGTGCATTTAAAATACAATTTATTAATTCTTCTTGGAGCTGTAGCTTTGCACTCATCATTTCTACTAATTTGGCTATATTACTCAAACCAGTTATATAGTTATTTGGTATATAACCTACATGAATTAAACCATAAAAAGGAGCTATGTGATGTTTGCAATGAGATAGGAAATTTATATTTGATACAGATATTATCTGCTCATTACCAGAATATGGTATTTTGCTTAGAAAATCTAAATTATTTTTGTACCCACCAAAAATTTTGGATAGGTATACGAAAAACCTGTCAGGCGTTTTATTGCTTTTGTCCGATATAATAACTCCGAACCTTTTTTGCAAATAATTTAGAAAATTTACTATTTCTTTTTGATCTTCATCATCATAGTGCTTATGAACCACTAACAACCTCTATTATTTCTTTTGTTATTTTTGCTTGACGAGTTTTGTTATATAACAAATGAAGGTTATGAGATATTTCTTTTGCATTGCGTGTTGCATTGTCCATGGCAATCATCCGGCACGTATGTTCAGCGACTTCACTAGACCTGATGAAGAAATACAACATAGCGTAAAAACATTGTTGTATTAAATGTTTATAAATAACTTCTTTGCTTGGTTCAAATTTACGTGTGTGTATTTCTATATCACAAGATTCAAAATGTTTCTTAAGTTCCGAAAGTTTTACAATGACTGATTGCGCACATGAAGAGTTTTCCAGAGTATTATACAGAAAAATTATTTCTTTAAATTTGTTATTATTGATAACAGTATCAATAGTGCTTATCACAGAGCTAGGATCACTTGGGTTTATATTTAAAGTGAATACGTTATCTGTGTTAACACAATTTTTCTTCAGGTATGTATCAATTTTTTTTCCTACTGTATAGAAAATAATATTCTCATCCTCAATATAAGCAAGTATTTTTTTATACAATAATGTATTGAAGTTACCACACAAACCTTTATCTGATGATACACAAATTAAAGCTGTTTTTTCGCTTTTTTCATATAGCATAGCATCCAACATAGAGCCACCAAGGTATTTCATACACGAACAAAGCTCGTTATAATATCTCTCAGACAAACTAGCTTTCGTCTTTGCAGAGCGAAGCCTAGAAGCAGAGATCATTTTCATCACCTCTGTTATTTTCTTTGTGGAATTTACACTATCCCTTTTCTTTTTCAACGACTTTAAATCTTCTGCCATTTTATGAAACTTTCAATCAAAAGTAAATTATTAACAATAAGATGGTATAATTCTAGCACATGATGAACCCGATAAGTAATTTTTTTATTACATTGTTTCAATAAAACTTTTTTCTTGAGGTTATGTGTGATATATATTGATTATTGGTTTATTTGTTGATAATAAAGGTGTATAAGTATGTCAATCTTGAGAAAGAATAAAAGTATTTTGTTTTTTAGCTTATCTATTATGCTGAGCTCATCAATCTACATATTGGCTCACGATGTTGGAACTGGTAAATTTGGTGATGATAATAACAATCATATGGTAGATATTTTTGCATTATCTGACCATAGGAGTGTTGAAATTTTAGGGAAGAATACAAGTGCTTTTTTTAATAGTGCTAATGCTACGGAAAGTGCTAATGATACCTTAGGTATTCCAGATAACCTTGTACTTATTGATGATACTTTGGATATTATGGCTGAAGATAGTCCAGATAAGGGATCAAAGAATGATCTATCACTCAATTCGAGCAAAAAAGGAAATCAAACTACATTAGAAGGTGATAATTATGATTCTTCTGACAATACTTTGGGTGGTATTATGGCACTTAATGACTCTCTAGATGATATAGATGATGTTCCGGTAATTGATACTCCTGGAACTTTGCTTGTTGAAAAGAAAGTAATAGAAAACAATGTTGTTGTTGCTGACAGGGTACCTGTTAGAACTGCAAAAATATCCAGATCTGATGAGGAGCCTTTGGAGTTGTTCAGCAATATTCAGGTTTCTAACTCACAGGATGATAAATTAGAGGGTGATGTTATTGTTGTGGATGATAATCATTCTCAGAATAGTAATATTGTTGAGTCTGCAAATGATAGTCAATTTAAGGCTACTAGATCTGTTGATTATATAGATGATAGCCAGTTACAGAGCGGTGGTTCTGTTGAGTTTGCAAATGGCCAATCACAGATTAAAAGCTCTGTTGATTACATAGATGATAGCCAGTTACAGAGCGGTGGTTCTGTTGAGTTTGCAGATGACCAATCACAGATTAAAAGCTCTGTTGATTATATAGATAATAGCCAGTTACAGAGCGGTGGTACTGTTGAGGTTGCAAATGGCCAATCACAGACTAGAGGTTCTGATGATTATGTGGATGATAGTAAATTACAGGATACTGCTTCTATTGAGTTTGCAAATGATAATTTTTCGTCACAAAATCTTTCTATTTCTACTATAAATCAGTCGCAAGATAATATGGATTTAAAATTTAAATCTAGGTCTGTTAATGATAGCAGAGAGGATAAAGTGGGTGATAAAAACCGATCTTCTACCAGCGGTACAACTGTCACAAAGAACCTTTCTGATATGAAGGTACGAGCACAATCTGCTACTAAATATAATATAAGTGAAGACACTCCTTCTGTAACTTCTATAACAAGGGCTGAAGACATGGTATCTGCAGTGAAGGAAAAGGAAAATATACCTGTACTTGTACAAAAAATACAAGATTCTAAGACATATCACTCTGTTGGTTCAAAGATAAACCGTACCATAAAGAAAGTTGTTGGGTTTGATGATGGTAGTGCGGATGTTATTATAAATTCTAATACACTTAATGATGATGTTATCGATATACTTCGAGGAAATGAAGTGAAAGAAAAGAATTCCCGATGGTTTGATCGTGAAGGGAATGATAATATGGATGTGACTAGTAAAGTGTATTCGTATTTGCCACATTCCATCTATAAGAAGAGATATAATGACAAAAATTTACATCTGCCAAAGGCACTGTATGCTTCAGATTATATGCATATCCTTTATGATGTTGTGGCAAAGGGTGATATTTCTCTAGTATCAGGAATAGTGAATTCTGATATGATTATTGATGTTTTATCTTTAAGGAATGATAAAGGAGATAATCTATTGATTCATGCTGTTAGGAATGCTAGTTTGAAATCTATTAAGTATTTATTGAGCCTTGGTTTTGACCCTAGTACCAAAAATAAAGCAGGGCTAGATGCAATTACTATGGCAATGTTTATGAAGAGAGCAGATATATTAGAGTTAATAGATAACTTTTCTTCTTTATAAGAAGATACTTTGATATAAAAGATATGCCTTGTTATTCAAGCTTGAATAGTACAGGGCAATTATTTTTAATATAAGTGTGTTTTTCTATATAAATGGTATTCATGTGTAGTGTTAGTTCTATTTATATTTACTAATGCTAACAATATTATTCTTATATTAATTTTATCTAAAGTTTGAAGTTCGCGTTGTTTATAGTGGATCGTATTTCTTTTATACCTAACTTTGTTCTTGCACTTGATTTTATAATTTCAATGTCTGTAAAAGTGTTTTCTATTTCATCTAAAAGGTTTTCATCAATTTTTTTATCTGACTTTGTTAGCAATATAATGCAGTTATTTGTGACAGATCGTATATATTGTACTGCTTCTTGATCAATAGGTTTGAGCTTATGTCTTGAATCAATAAGTATCATAGAAGAAAGTATATATTGTTTATTAAAGCTTATATATTGTGTTATAAGGTCTCTCCATAAATTTCTTTCTTCATGGCTTGTTTTTGCATACCCATAACCAGGAAGATCAACTAAAATAATTTTCCTGTTTGATATCAAGTTTATATAACGTGTTTTGCCAGGCGTTTTAGAGGAAAAAGCTATTCTTTGTCGTAATATTGCGTTTATCAGTGATGATTTACCAACATTAGATCTTCCAACAAAGATGAACTGAGGGGTTCTAATCTCAGATATTTGTGATATAGAAGCTATAGATGTAACTAAATTGAAATCATCATCCTTATCAAGGTACATGAAGTGAAAAAAATAAGAAGAATGCCAACTGAAGGACTTGAACCCTCAACCTACTGATTACAAATCAGTTGCTCTACCAGTTGAGCTAAGTTGGCGCTTAAAGTGTAATAATATCATCTGATCACTTTCTGCACAATAGTATAGGATGGGCATTTTTATTTCTTGTTTTAGAATAATAATTTTTTTGTGCTGACTTGTGTGAAATACTATTATATTTTAATATAAAGTATATATATTTTTAATAAGTAAGCAGAACTACTTATCTGAATGCTTTTCATAAGGATACTATCTGCTTTCAAGTTCTATAATTTTTGTAGGAGTTCTATAAATTTTATTATGTATCTTAATTCATTTTTACTTTGTTTTGTTATATCTATTATTTCTTTAGTAAGCTGTACCATGTATTCTTCATAAGAAGGTACGTTCTCTTGTTCTAATATCAATGAATGCTCATTATCTTTGATGTTATCTTTTATTTGAAACATTATACCTATATTGAGACCACATTTTTCTAGTATTTTTATTTCCTTTTTATCATTTTGAAGAACAGCACCAATGACACAAGATAATATAAAAAGAGAACTTGTTTTTAGTGAATAAAGAGTATGTTCTTTTACATGCTTTTTACTATATTTCATGCTCAATATATCATACATTTGTCCATGAAGCATTTTTTCCACATATAATAAATATTTTGGTATTAATGTACTTGCTGTCTCAGTAAGTATTTTAAGTGAAGTTGATAGCATTTTTATCCCTGCGAGTAAAGCTATTCCTTCGTCAAATTTTTTATGATTACACATTTTTCCTCTTCTTTGAATTGCATTATCCATGCATGGTAGGTCATCGTGTATGAGAGAGAATGTATGTATTAATTCTATTGATGTTGCAATATTTAGGGCTTTATAATGGTTTTCATCAAATGATAGGTACGAATTATATGCAAGATAACCTCTGAGCATTTTTCCACCTGGGTATGCAGAGTATAACATGGCTTGATCTAAAAGGTTAGTATTTTTACTTGAACATAATAAGTGTTTTATTCTGTCTTGTATTCTAGGTGCTATATCTGAAATATCTACGCAAGTATTAGTCATTGTTTTAATGATATATTACTCAAATTTTTATTGTATCATAATTTACATGTTCAGGTAATTACTATAGAGATTGTTTTTTAACTTTCTAGAATATAACTATTTTATTTAGGATCATTTTTCTTTTCTAATAATGAAAGTTGTCTTTTTAACTTTACATTGTTATATAATGATTTTGAAATGAGTATAGCAAGGGAAGCATATGTTATAATATATGTTGCTAGAACTGATGAATTCATATTATTATCTCTCCATTATATATTGTATGTATGTGGTTATCTTTATCTTTCAGCCTAATATGTCCAGCACTATTTATGCCAATATTAGTACCTGTAATAACTATATCATTTTTTTGTATAGATATAACCTCATTTATTTTATATAAGCAATTTTCCAATTTTTTATGAATTATATTCCATTTTCCATCTTCAAACATGTTTCTATATTTTTCAATATTTTTCAATAACTTAAACAGAATAATATTGAAATCTATGATTTCTGAAAATAAGAAGAGATGAGTAGCATTAAGGTTTTCAGGGCTATTTGATATGTTTATACCAATACCTATTATGCATAGTGATGAACATTGATTTTCTATGTCAGGTACCTTTGCTAGTACACCAGATATTTTTTTTCCTTGAAACATAATATCATTAGGCCACTTATACATTATATCATTTTCTGGTAAATAGTTTTTTAATGTGTCTCTTACTGCCAGTACCATGGCAAGGGGTATTAGTGATAATTTTGAAATATGAATATGCTTTTTGAGTCTGAATAAAGATGATAAGTGTATGTTGCCTTTTTGAGAATACCAATGTCTTTTACTTTTACCATGTCCTTTTGTTTGTGTTTCTGCAATTACAGTAAAATTGTCAGGTATATTTTCTTTTAAAAGAAGGTCAGTTATAACATCAAATGTGCTTGTTGTACTCTCCAAAAATAAAATATCATTTCTTTCTGAAAACTCTTTCATTATAATGCTAACATCATAATTGTAAATGGAATTGAAATCTGTATTAGGATTAAAAATCCTATCATTGTTTTAGGCCTCATTTCTGTATTGACACAGGTTGATTGCTCTACGTGTGTATCTGTGAAGTATATATGTTTGATTATTCCAAGGTAATAATATACAGAAATTATAGTAGTAATTAATACAAGCAGTAAAGTTAGTACCATATTGTTACTCATTAATCGGGATATGACCAATACTTTTATAAAGAAACCATTAGTGGGTGGCAAACCTGCAGCAGATAAAAGAAAAAAAGATAAACAAAATGCTACATATGGGCTATCTTTCCTGATAGCGCTGAGGTTTTCAATAGAATAATTTTTTAGATGCATTATAGATGCGAATATACCCATACTGATCAAGGAATACATTGAAGCATATATTAGTATATATGACATATGTAACATTAAATTGATATCTGGATTTGCAAAGTCACCATTTTTGAACGGAATATAATTAGGAACAAGCATGTTCGAAGATATAAGCAACAGGATATATCCAACATGTGAAATACTTGAATAAGCAATAAATCGTCGTATATCATTTTGTTTTAAAGCGCTTAATGTACCTACCATTAATGAGAGGAGTGCTATTGTATTTACAATATAAAATAGTTCGTTTGTTTGTATAGCCATATTGAATACAATATATATTGTAGTTATGACAGGTATTTTTGTAATAGATGCAAAAAACAAGGATATGATAGTATGAGATCCTTCATATACATCTGCTATCCAATTGTGAAATGGTACAGATGACAATTTAAAAACTAAACCAGAGAAGAGCATTGTCAATCCAATCAATATACCAGGATAAGAGGTTCCTTCTATAGGATAAGCAGGCATTGTGAATTTTTCAGATATTTCTATTATATCAATACTTTTAGTAAATCCATATATTAATGACATACCATATAGCATTATGCATGAAGATAATGACCCTAGTATAAAAAATTTTGTTGATGCTTCAGAAGACTTTGCTTCATTTTTATTGAGCGCAACTAACGCATAACCAGATATAGCCTGTATCTCAACAGAAAGGTATAAAAGCAACATATTACGTGCAGAGATCATTATAGACGAGCCTAATATAACGAACAATATTAAGGTTATTGTCTCGTGCCTTAGAGGTGCTTTATTAAGAGAATATATGACAAAAAACAAAGATGACATTATAAATAATATAGGCTTCACTATTCTGTTGACATAATATGGGTATACAGACTTTGATAATAGCCCCTGAGCTTCTGAGGAAAACCCCGTTCCTGATAACTGGTTATAGGGTATTGGGGTTGCATTGTTAATATAGTGTGGGTCACATGCTGTCCACGCAGATGCTAATAAACATATAGATGCAATAAGTGCCATTGAAGAAGGTTTTTTTATAAAAATTGACAGTATTGCTGTTATTAATATAATTAACTCAGGTAATACAATAGATGAAATAACAATCATATATTTGCAAAGATATTTAGAAGAGATGAAGTAGTGTTATGTGATATTGTCAGTATAAAGTTAGGTAATATTCCTATCAATATCACTAGCGCAGAAAGTGTTGAAAGTATTAAAGCTTCCTTAGCTGTAACATCACTAAATGATGATGGGTCTTTATTTTTATTCTCTGTAGCTCCCCATATGATACGTTTACATAGAAATAACATATACATGGGGCTAAGTACTAAAATGGAAGCAGACAGTATTCCTATTATAAATGATGCTTTCAATGTTCCTATTATTCCTAGTAACTCACCTATAAAACCGGAAGTCCCTGGTAGGCCTAGTGAGGCCATTGACATAATCATAAAGAACACAGAAAAATTTGGCATGTTAGCAGCAAGAGTGGTGTGTGAAGATATGTCACGTGATCCAGATCTTTTATATAACATTCCAATTTGGAAGAACAAAGCTGAGGATATTAGACCATGGCTAATCATTTGAAATATTGCTCCTTGTATACCCTCTTCTGTCAAAGAGAATATCCCAGATACTGCTATACCCATGTGCGCTACAGAAGAGTAGGCTATCATTTTTTTGATATCCTTTTGGATGAATGCAATCATTGATGGAACGATTATGGATATAACACCAAACAGCATCATACAATGTGAAAATTCACGTGATACAACAGGAAATATGGGTAATAATAATTTTATTATACCGTATGCTCCCATTTTTATTAATATTCCTGCTAACATGACTGAGCCTACGGTTGGTGCTTGCACGTGCGCAAAAGGCAACCATACATGGAAAGGTACTATGGGGACTTTAACTGAAAATGAGATTAAAAATGTTAACCATAATATCATTTGGGTGTTATGATCTGTGTGTGTTGTTTGTACAAAGTGGTATAAATCTGGTATGTTTGCGGTGTTTGAAACATCAAGTATATATATTATAGACACAAGGAAAGGTATTGATCCTGCTAATGTGAATAGGAAAAATTTAAATGCAGAATATATTTTATCCTCTCCTCCCCATATTCCTATTATGAATAACATAGGGATTAATGATGATTCGAACAATATATAAAATATCAGAAGGTTTGATGTTGTGAAAAATGCACAAACTAAAGAATTTAATAACAAAATGAGACGTATAAGAGTTTTGTTATGATCAGACCATGAATATATTATACATAATAGTGTCAAAAAACTTGTTAAAGATACAAAGAGGGCAGAAGTTCCATCACATGTAAACTGGAACCATTGTAAACCAGTAACAAATACAGAAGAATTGTCTTGATATATTACAATACACATAGCGATACACAAGATAAATTGAGCAAGGATCACAAAAAACGAAAATAATGTGTATGCCCTACTACAACAGCGCATTGCTTCAAGAGAACACAATATAGGTAATATCAGGATATATGTTAGCACAATAAAAAAAGTAACTTCAACATTTATACTAGCATATAATTAGAGCATATTATATGCTTCTTGTACAGGTGCTAATGATGTTGATTTAATACAGATAAAAATATGAATAATTTATTATTTACACGGCAAATCTTGGTTGCAGGGTTTTGGTATTTTGTACTTTATTATTTCATTTTGAACATATTTAGAGAAGTATGCAGTTTATAAATTCTGTTATTGATGTTGTATTTCCAAAAGTATGTGTTTCATGTGGTAGGTATGGCAGCAGAGAGCTATGTATTGGGTGTTATAAATCACTTACTTTTTTGAAGTCACTTTCATATTGCTCATTTTGTGGGATAGTGCTTAGGAAAAACAAATTTTGTGTATCTTGTTTTAATAATGATAGTATATTTAATTCTATTCATTCTGTTGTTGCATATGATGGTACTGCTAAGTCATTAATATATAGTTTTAAATTCAAAGATAATTTGAATGTGTCACATGTTATATCAGGGTTGTTGATAAAGAATTTAGGACATATTATATCCAATAGTGATTTTATCATACCTGTTCCTATGCATAGAATAAGTTTGTTATGTAGATTTTTTAACCAGAATTCTTTGATATCAAATATTCTGTCTAGAAAGTTAAGTGTTCCTGTTTTGCATAACTTAATAAAAAAAATTAAATACACTAAACAACAACACAATATGGTAAGTCGCACAGATCGTCTAAATAACTTAAAAGGTGCCTTTATAACTTCACAAAATAAAGAACTTTTGAAAAAGATTGAAAATAAAAATATAGTTCTAATTGATGATATTGTGACAACTGGTACTACAGTTTTAAGTTGTGCAAAAGTTATTTATCCTCATGTGTCTTCTATACAAGTGGTTTCGTTTGCAAGGACTATAATGTATTAGAGGTTCATTATATAGATATACGATTCATTCATATGATATTAAGTTTCAGAGTGTGTTATGTTGGTTAAAGCATTACGTGCTATCTGGGTAATATGTAGGTATTTGTGTTATTGTGAATTAATATTTATTTGTGCCAAAACTAACAAGATAACTCATTGTTATAAATTAGTATATGAAGGATAATAAAAAGTGATTTTAAAATTTTGATGATCAGAATTGTTTTTTCATCTTTTAGTCAGGAGTGACTATTCTCTGCTTAAGGGCGCTATAAAAGTCACTGAAATAGTTGATTTAGCGGTTAATTATGGTATGAAATCTGTTGCTTTGACTGATTTTGATAACGTGTGTGGTGCGCTTGAGTTTTGTGAATATGCAACTTCAAAAGGTATAAAGCCTATTATAGGGTCTACGATTTCAATCGTATATGATGATACTGAATTAAATTTGACTTTTTTATGCCAGAGTGAAGCTGGTTTTAAGAACCTTATATTTTTTACAGAGAAAACATTTAACGGTAAAAATAGAGTGAGCTTGAGCGATGTCTTTGAACATAAGGAGGGCTTGATATGTCTATGTGATACATCTGTGGTACGCAATAACCTTTTCTGTGGTAAAAAGATAATAAAGCTATTATTGAATGAGTTTGGTGATAAATTATATATAAATTTAAACAGATTATCTTATGAAGATGAGCATGAAGGTGAGATATTAAGTATAGCGTATGATAGTGATATACAGGTAGTTGCAACCAATAATGTGCATTTCTCTTCTGAGGAATATTTTAAAGCACATGATGCATTAATATGTATAGAGCAAAACACATATATTAATACTCAGGATCGTATTCATTCTGATAAGGAAATGTTTTTTAAAAGCCCTGATGAAATGGTTGCTATTTTTTCTGATATTCCAGAGGCTATATCTAATACGATTATTATAGCAAAAAGGTGTTCTTTTTGTGTTGAATGCAAGAGCCCGATGTTGCCTTTGTTTGAATGTGAAAAATCAGAAGATGAAGAATTATCGTATCGATCACTAATTGGTTTGCAAGAAAGGCTTAAATTAGAAGAAAACAAGTTGATCCCTTGTGAGTACCGAGCAAGACTTGAATATGAAATTGAAATTATAGTAAAAATGAAGTACTCAGGATATTTTTTGATTGTTTCTGATTTTATACAGTGGAGTAAGATTAATGATATTCCAGTTGGACCAGGTCGTGGTTCAGGAGTAGGTTCTCTTGTAGCTTGGAGCCTTGGGATTACAGAGTTAGATCCATTGAGGTTCAATTTAATATTTGAGCGCTTTTTAAACCCACAAAGGATATCAATGCCAGATTTTGATATAGATTTCTGTCAAGATAAAAGGTCTAGAGTTATATCTTACATCAGAAAGAAGTATGGAAATGTTGCACATATCATTACTTTTGGTAAGTTACAGGCAAGGGCTGTACTAAAAGATGTAGGCCGTGTTTTACAGGTACCGTATAACCTGGTTAATGACATATGTAAAATGATACCAAATAACCCAATCAACCCTGTGACATTAGCACAAGTTGTTAATACAGATAATGCTTTTCAGAGAAAAATAGAGGAAGATTCTACAGTTGCTCATTTAGTTGAAATATCGTTAAAATTAGAAGGTGTATACAGACACTCTTCAATCCATGCTGCCGGGATAGTGATATGTGATAATTCTTGTCATATAAGGGACTTCATACCTATATATGATGACCCTTCTGCTTCTCTTCCAGTTACACAATATTCAATGAAATATGTTGAGAAAGCAGGCCTTGTTAAATTTGATTTTCTTGGTCTTAAAACACTTACGTTGATAAACAATGCGTGTGCTCTTGCAGGTAAAAAGGCTCAAGATATGTTTGATGATAAAATGGATGACAGAAAAACTTATGATATGATGTCAAAGGGTGAATCTGTTGGTATATTTCAACTTGAAAGTGCTTTTATGATAGAAACCTTAAAGCAACTCAAGCCAGATTCTATAGAAGATATAATAGCGTTAATATCACTTAATAGGCCAGGGCCAATGGATAACATACCTATGTATATAGCACGCAAACATGGAAAAGAAAGTATAGAATATATTCATGAGAATTTAGAAGAAGTGCTGAGTAGCACTTTTGGTGTAATAATATACCAAGAGCAGGTTATGGATATAGCTAAGTGTGTTGCAAATTATTCTATGTCAGAGGCCGACCTCTTGCGTAGGGCAATGGGTAAGAAAATAAAATCTGAAATGGAGTTACAAAAAAATAAGTTTATAGAAGGTGCTATTAATAATGGTTTTAAAAGTTCAGTGTCTGCTAAACTATTTGATTTAATAGCAAAATTTGCAGGATATGGGTTCAATAAGTCGCATGCGGCTGCGTATGCTGCTATTTCATATCAAACTGCTTTTTTAAAAGCTAATTATCCTAAAGAATTTTTTGTAGCTTCAATGAATATGGATATTAATGATTCTAAAAAAATAGAGCAATTCTGTATTGATGTTAAGAGGGCTGGGTTGCAAATACTTCCTCCAGATATAAATATGTCAAAAGAGGAGTTTGCTATAGAAGGAGATAATATAAGGTTTGGATTGTCAGCTTTGAAAGGTGTTGGTAGTACTGCGGCTGAATGTATTACGAATAATAGGTATTCATCAGTATGGGATATATCAAAAATAGTGGATGGTAGAATAATCAATAAAAAAACTATAGAGAACCTTATAAAATCAGGAGCATGTGACTGTATCAATGCGAATCGTAACACGTTATTATCTTCATTAGACAAAATTTTAGGGCATCATTCTATAAATGATTCTGTTCAAGGTTCGCTTTTTGATTCATTACAAACTCAAGAATTAGTTGAATGTGAAGAGTGGTCATATGAAAAAAAAGGAAAACATGAGTTTGAATCTATGGGTTTTTATTTGTTTTATAATCCTGTATCAAATTATTTGAAAAAATTTTCTTTTAGAAAAAATGCTATAGCCTGTGTTGTGACAAACGCTAGGTTACGTTCAAGGAGTAGTGAAAAATTCATGGCTTTGGAGTGTAGTTGTACTTTGAAATCTTATTTTTTCACGATATATGGTGAAGAGAGGATAGATAAATATATGCATTTATGCAAAGAAGGTTCAAAAGTTGTTGTAAATATTGATATTAATACAAAGAGGTTTATATCAATGCAACCACTTGATGCTTATATATTGAACAACTTGAAAAAGAGTTTGAATATATCAATTTCAAAAATTAATGATATAGAAGATTTAAGTAAAGCGCTTATCTATAATGGAACTAATAATATATCTTTGATAATTAAAGAAAAGGGTTTTTCTGTCAAGGTTAATCTCGGTGAAAAATATGATTTTGACTTATCTGATTTAGTCAATAATGATAATATAGATATATTAAGTGATTTAACATATTAAACTGGTTGTTTTTATAACTACTGAGCCATGTAAGGTACACAATACTATTTACAATAATATTTGACAAATAACTTATTTGGAATAGATAATAAGCTTTTATATATGAGGATTATATGGGACTAGGGTTTCCAAAATACACCATGTCTTTAAATGACCTTGAGAATTCATTAGGTTCTGTAAAAGAAATATCGATTGATACTGAAACTATGGGTTTGCAGTATCACAGAGACAGGCTTTGCGTACTGCAAATGAATACAGATAACGATGATAACTATATTGTGCGTTTTGATGGTAAAGATTATTCAGCTCCTATCTTGCGTAATATTATGTTGAATACTGATATATTAAAAATATTTCATTATGCACGTTTTGATATGGCTGTTATAAAGTTATATTTGGGTGTCATGCCAGAACCAGTTTATTGTACAAAAATTGCTTCCAAATTATCTAGAACATACACTAATAATCATGGCCTTAAAGATTTGTGTAATGATATTTTGAACGTTAAGCTAAATAAAATGCAACAAACTTCAAATTGGGGTGCACCAGAATTAACTAATGAACAGATAAAGTATGCGCTTTCAGATGTTTTATATTTGAGAAAAATAAAATATTTTCTTGATAGAATGCTTAAAGAAAATAAACGTGATGTTATTTCTGATGATTGTTTTAAATTTTTAAAAAGTAGGGTTATATTAGATATTATGGGATGGGAAGACCACGATATATTTAGCCACTCTTCTTCTAATTAATGTTGTTTTTATTATTATGTTCTATTTTTTAGCAAAAGATACTTGTGTTGGAAGTGATGAGTTTGGTAATTCTTACTATGTAAGTTCCAATGGTACTCGTTCTGTGCGTTATTCTTCTAAAATGAATAATAATGCTAGGGACCCTTCTACTATATCAACTAAATGGCATTTATGGCTTCATGGTGCTTGTAATGATGTTCCAGTTAAAAAGGATGGTTACTTTTGGGAGTCTTCGAGGGAACGTAATCAAACTGGTACTGAAAGTGCTTATAGTCCTGTTTCTAGTATTGAGAAGACTAAATTTTATGAATCATGGGATCATATAGAGGGTGAAGATGAAAATAACAGGTAGATATTTTGAGGCATTTTTAGGAATGTTTGTGGTGTTTTTTGTGGTCTTTATTCTATTGTTTTTATCAAACAATGGATTTGTTGCTTCTCATAAAAAAGAAAATTCATATGTTGTGCGAGCAGTATTTTCTGATATAGATGGTATAACTGTAAATAGTATTGTTAAAATTTCTGGTGTAACTGTTGGAAATGTTGTTTCAATTGAATTGAAACCTGATATTTTTAATGTATATGTAGATATCGCCATTAATTCTAATGTTAGGTTGCCAAATGATAGTGAATTTTCAGTGTCAAGAGATGGGTTATTTGGTAAGAGATTTATTAATATAATACCTGGTGTTGCATTTGGAGATGAAGAAGGTGAAGGAGAATATCTAGAAGATGGTGTTATTGTGAGAAATACTACCTCTGCAATTAATATTGAGGAGCTTATCAAGAAGTATTTTCTTGGATAATTATGCGTTTTGATATTAATTTATGTGTTTTATTATTGCTTTTTATTTTTTCTATACGAAGTGCTTTTTGTTCTATTGCTGAGTATCCTACATATGAAGGTATTTATAGGTTTAGAAATGTTAAAGTGAGCATTTTGAATAAGATAACTTCTGAGCGTGACATAATGGATTTAAAAGAACACTCGATTTCTACTATAGGTGGTATGTTATCAATTGATTTCAAGGGTTGCTGGGGAAGGGTTGTAAAAGGAGAGTATGTTTACAATGCGTTATTTGAAATTAAGGATGCAAAAGGAAGCGCTACTTTGTTTAATGGTTGGATGATGTCACGACATACTTCTCTATCATCTTTAGAACACCAAATATATGATATACTGGTGTTGAAATGTTATTCTATGTACAATGCTGATAATGAACGTTTTTTAGGATAGTCTTACCCTGCATTGTTTGAAATTAATGGATTACTAGCATGGAGTTATAATATTATTTATAGTGTCAAGGTAATGGTGTTATTATATAATGATAATAGATATTTTTTAGAGAAATATTAATAATAACTTTTCATTGTAGCTCCATTAATATACAATTTCACTACTGTTTTATGTATTTTTATGTCTAGTACAAAGTATAAGTTTTCTGATGTTGAGGGTACTGTTTCTACACTATGGAAAGAACTCCTTCCATATAAGTGTAGGTCTAATATTGACTTTAGTATAGATACTCCCCCCCCTACAGTTTCTGGTAATTTGCATATGGGTCATGTGTTCAGTTATTGTCATTCTGATTTCATAGCAAGGTATAATAGGATGAAAGGTAAGGGTGTCTTCTTCCCAATAGGTTTTGATGATAATGGGTTGCCTACTGAACGACTTGTAGAGAAAAAGAATAAAATAAGATCTTATCAGGTGGGTTATGAGGATTTTGAGCGTATGTGTGTTCAGACTTCTTTAGAATCTAGAGCACAGTTTAGAAATTTATTTGAGAGAATAGCTTTAAGTGTGGATTGGAATTTAGAATATCACACCTCAAGTAATGATTGTGTTAAAGTGTCTCAGACTTCTTTTGTTAGGCTGTATAAGAAAGGTATATTATACCGTAAGTCAAAACCTATATTGTGGGATCCAATTGATTGTACTGCTATTTCTCAAGCTGAAGTTGATGAAAAATCATATGACTCACATATGAATTATATTGATTTTTTGACTGATGATGGTGGCAAAATTACCATTGCTACTACACGACCAGAGCTTTTACCTGCTTGTGCAGCAGTTTTATATAACCCTGGTGATAATAGGTATCATTATTTGCATAATAAAAAAGCCATAATACCGGTATGTAATTTTATGGTCCCTTTTTTGCCTGATGAATCAGTCAAAATAGATAAAGGTACAGGTTTGGTAATGTGTTGCACGTATGGTGATGAAATGGACGTAGAATGGCAAAATAAGCATAACCTCCCTGTGAATATTATTATCGATAAACTTGGAAAGATGTGCAATTTACAATCATGTACTTCTAATAATGATATAATTAGTTTGATTTCAGGTTTGAGGGTAAAAGATGCACGTATAAAAATGATGGATATCCTTCAAAGTGCAGGCTGTGTTTCAAAAATAGATAAGATAACACACACAGTAAAATGTGCAGAGCGTTCTGGAGCTCGGTTGGAATTAATACCATTTAATCAATGGTATATCAATGTATTAGACTATAAAGATGAAATACTTGAAAAGGCATCTAAGTGTAATTGGTTTCCTTCTAATATGTTTATTAAAATGGAACAATGGGTTGAAGGTCTAAAATGGGATTGGTGTATTTCAAGGCAAAGAAAATTTGGTGTTAGAGTGCCTGTATGGTATAAAAAGGGTACTAATGAAGTAATAATACCTGACGAAGATAAGTTACCTATTGATCCTAGAAATTGTGTCCCAGATGGCTATAACCCTCATGACCTTATATGTGATGAAGATGTGTTAGATACATGGGCTACTAGTGCCCTTACTCCTCAAATTAACAGAGAAATTTTTAACAAATGTTTTCCACACTCTGATGCCAAAAGCACCTTTATACCAATGAGTGTTCGACCGCAGGCTCAAGAAATAATACGTACATGGGCTTTTTATACTATAGCGCAGTCTTTATTCCATGAATCTGATATTCCTTGGAAAAATATAATGATAAGTGGATGGTGCATAGCTGAGGATAAGGAAAAAATGAGCAAATCAAAGGGTAATGCTGTATCTCCAATATACTTACTTGATAAATATGGAGCAGATGCTGTGCGATATTGGGCCTCACTAGGTAGTTTGGGTGCGGATACAGTGTTATCTGAAAATGTTATTGAAACTGGAAAAAGGCTCATAATGAAGCTGTGGAATTCAGCAAAGTTTGTTGAAAAGTTTGTTGTTGAATATGACTTGTCAAAAGTTGTGCATGCTATTGATATATGGATTGTAAATAAGATAATAGTGCTTATTGATATAGTTTCTAATCATTTAGAACAATATGAGTACCATGTTGCTATTTTGTTAGTTGAAGAATTTTTTTGGAAAATATTTTGTGATAATTATCTTGAAATATCCAAGAATAGGGCTTACAACGAAATTGATGGCCATGAAAGTGCTATACATACCCTTAGTTTTCTTATGGAAAATATATTAAAGCTGTTTGCTCCATTTGTTCCTTATATAACAGAGTGCTTATATCAAGTATTATATACTAATAACACTGATTCCATACATTCTCATGGTTCTTGGCCATCTTTTCAAAATATTAAAGACCCATATAATGTTCGAGGTGAAGATGTTTTTGAGATGTTAAGACAGGTTCGTTCCATTAAAACTTCTGCTAATATCTCTATACGTACCCAAATAGATAACATGACTATTTATTGCAATAATATCATGTTAAAAGAAGTTGAAAGTGATATAAAAGCAGTATGCAATGTCTCTAACATTATATGGGATTTTTCATCTGATAGTTTGCAAATAGATCTTTCTTTGTGTTAAAATCTTCTAGATGTACTCGGTGTGCCTTTATTTTAAATTAATATGCTAATGCATGGTATCTGAAAAAATTGTGTCGGTTTGTGGTGGTTGTGGTTCAAAGTACTTTGTTCAGATAAATGATTTGGGTGATTGCGGTAGAAAGGTGCGGTGCTCGTATTGTGATAGTGAATGGTTTTTGTCTATTGACGGGACCGTTAAAGGCAAAAAAAAGGATGGATTGTTTTTTTGTGATGTGTTAGATACTAATGTCGTACAAGAGGGTAATTATCCAATTGGTAGTGATGATGGTGTTACTAATAATATCATTGCTAATTCTACCGGTATAAGGAAAAAAACAAAGAAAAATAAATTTTCTATACTTAAATTATTTTATATTAAAGATTTTAAAAATGCTTTTTGGTTTTTCGCTAATTATTTAATGCTTTTATTGTTATTGCTTGTATTCTGTTATTTTGCTTTTAATATTTTTGATGATGTAAATAAAGGTTCAGGTTTTTACGATGCTTTACATCAGATATTCCCGTTTTTTTTACGTATACAGCCATATAATTTTTATATGCTATGTTGCAGTATGATATTTGTTGTGTAGTTACTAATGAACCTTATTTAGATGCGTTTTTAATCATTTATTCTTTGTTTCGCTTTTTTGTGGGTTCTATGCATAAGTTTCTAAGTTTTTTTTTGTATGTCTGGTTTTCAAGAATTTTTATCTAATTTTATTGAGCGTAATTGTTCGAGTATAGAAGAATGGTTCAGTT
>NC_137257.1:22098620-22101120 GCF_965637545.1 Phallusia mammillata | reverse complement strand
GAGCGAAAGTCAGAGGTTCGAAGACGATCAGATACCGTCCTAGTTCTGACTATAAACGATGCCAACCAGCGATCGGGGGGCGTTAGTTTGACGACCTCCCCGGCAGCTTGCGGGAAACCAAAGTCTTTGGGTTCCGGGGGAAGTATGGTTGCAAAGCTGAAACTTAAAGGAATTGACGGAAGGGCACCACCAGGCGTGGAGCCTGCGGCTTAATTTGACTCAACACGGGGAATCTCACCCGGCCCGGACACAGTGAGGATTGACAGATTGAGAGCTCTTTCTTGATTCTGTGGGTGGTGGTGCATGGCCGTTCTTAGTTGGTGGAGCGATTTGTCTGGTTAATTCCGATAACGAACGAGACTCTGGCTTGCTAACTAGTTACGCGACCCGATCGGTCGGCGTTTAACTTCTTAGAGGGACTAGTGGCGTTTAGCCACACGAGATTGAGCAATAACAGGTCTGTGATGCCCTTAGATGTTCGGGGCCGCACGCGCGCTACACTGACCGGATCAGCGTGTGCTCGCCTTGGCCGAAAGGTCCGGGTAACCCGCTGAACCCCGGTCGTGCTAGGGATAGGGAATTGCAATTGTTTCCCTTGAACGAGGAATGCCCAGTAAGCGCGAGTCATCAGCTCGCGTTGATTACGTCCCTGCCCTTTGTACACACCGCCCGTCGCTACTACCGATTGAATGGTTTAGTGAGGTCCTCCGATTGGACCTGGCGCGGTCGGCAACGGCCGGGCCGGTGTCCGAGAAGACGATCTAACTTGATCATTTAGAGGAAGTAAAAGTCGTAACAAGGTTTCCGTAGGTGAACCTGCGGAAGGATCATTAACGGTCGACGTTGGGCGTCAGCGCACAACGGTCGAGGCGAGGCTCGAGAAACGGCTGCGACCGCACGTGCGTCACTCCAATGTGCGCGCGTGCGCGACCGCCCGAACGGCGAAGGTACCCCGGCCGCTGCCGGGATCCCAACGCCACCGGTCACCTGGTAAATTGCGCGCCGAGTGCCAGCTCCGCGAAGCCGGCTTCATGCGTCGGCGAACCGACTAGGTCGGGTCGACCGCTCGGCGCCAGTAATTTTCGAATGCTACCACATTGTGCGCGGCGCAGTGCAGAACAAATGTCAATCGAGGGCTCTTGGCGGTGGATCACTCGGCTCGCGAGTCGATGAAGGACGCAGCTAGCTGCGTGAATTAATGTGAATTGCAGGACACATTGAGCATCGACGTTCTGAACGCAAATTGCGGCGTCGGGTCAATCCCGGAGCCGCGCCCGCCTCAGGGTCGCGTTTCAAACGCTCCCGCGCGGTTTGTCTCCCCTAAAAAGGAGAAGCCGCGTCGGGCTGGTGCGGTGTCGGCTGGCGGTCCGTACGGGCGCGCTGGTCGTCCCGCTTATGACAGCACGAACTGCCTACTGCGTGCAATTTGGGTTGCGACGCGGCACGGCGACGCAGGCGAGCGAGTCTCGCGAGTCGGCCTCGAAGAGGACTGCGGCTCGCGAGCTCGCCCTGCCAGTCAAGCGCCCGCCGTCTAATGCCCGTCGCAGAACGCCCGCCGCCGCGGTAGGCTGCTCGTCGACGAACGCCTGGAGCTGGGCTCCAATTTTCGGCCTGAGGTCGGACGAGGTTACCCGCTGAATTTAAGCATATTACTAAGCGGAGGAAAAGAAACTAACGAGGATTCCCTCAGTAACGGCGAGTGAAGCGGGATGTGCCCATCGCCGAATCCGCGTGCTCTCGAGGCGCTCGGAATTGTGGCGTAAAGAATTCGCTTCGGTGCGCGTCGTTCGCTGCCCGCGTCCTTCTGATTGAGGCCTCGTCCCAGAGCGGGTGTCAGGCCCATGGCGGTGGCGAGCGCGCGCGCTGTGCGTCTTCCCAGAGTCGGGTTGTTTGGGAATGCAGCCCAAAGCGGGGGGTAAACTCCATCTAAGGCTAAATACTGTCGCGAGACCGATAGCGAACAAGTACCGTGAGGGAAAGTTGAAAAGCACTTTGAAGAGAGAGTTAAACAGTACGTGAAACCGTCGAGAGGCAAACGGGAGGGCCTGTCGTGTCGCCCGGTCGCTTTCAGCTGGGGGCGCGTGAACCGCGCGGGCTCGCGGAACTTAACGGTACGCGATCCGTGCGGCGTTTTGCGCGCCGCCAGCGCACTAGCGCCGGGCGAAGGCCGCGACCGTCTGGGAGGCGGCGAGAAGGCTGCGCGCAAGGTAGCCCGCTTTCGGGCGGGTGTTATAGGCGCGCAGATCTGTCGGCCCGCCGACCGGGCGAGGAGAGATTGCCGCGTCTGCCCTTCGGGGCCGGGCGTCCGGCCCGAGCTGTCGCGTCGCCGGCTGGGGACTGCCCTCAGTGCCTGGCTGCGGCGTGTCGGTTGCGGGTCGGGGTCGCCGCGCGAGACGCACGGGGTCCGCGGCTGACGTCAGCCACCTTCCCGACCCGTCTTGAAACACGGACCAAGGAGTCTAACGTGCGCGCGAGCCACGGGGCTGTACGAAACCCATGG
>NC_137257.1:21936471-21939498 GCF_965637545.1 Phallusia mammillata | reverse complement strand
AAGCCAATGGTGCGAAGCTACCATCTGAGGGATTATGACTGAACGCCTCTAAGTCAGAATCCCGCCTAGGAAGCGACGATACTTTTGTGCCTCGCCCTCGGCGGGCCAACATAGGCGGTCGCCGGGCCGCTGTCAGTGCCGGGTGCCGACGTCCAACGGACGCGACAAGCGTCTTCCGTCTGTCGGTGCACACTCCTGCTCGAAAGGCGTGGTGCTAAATCATTCGCAAACGACCTAGTTGAAGATCGGGGTGTCGTAATCACTAGAGCAGTATTTTCACTGCGATTTGTTGAGAGTAAGCCTCAAGATCTGTCGATTTGTCCGCAAGGGCGGGCGCGTAAAGCGACTCCGGGCGCCAGTGCTGGCGCTTGGGGCCGCTTTTTTTTCTTTGCTTTTTTTTTCCTTTTTTTCACTTGGCTTTGGGAAAGAAAGCGCAGTCAACGGCTGTGTGTTAAACAGTGCCTGCAAGCACTTTGGAACACTTCTAGCATGGGCCGCATTTTTGGACCCACCCCGGCTCGATGGGACCAGCCGCGGCGGGGTAGCGGGGCATGCGGTGCCGCGAAAATTTTTTGCTCCCGCGCAAGGCGCCAGGACCCCAGTGCGCGATGGCTGTGTGTGAAACAGTGCCTGCAAGCACTTTGGAACACTTCTAGCATGGGCCGCATTTTTAGACCCACCCCGGCTCGATGGGACCAGCCGCGGCGGGGTAGCGGGGCATGCGGTGCCGCGAAAATTTTTTGCTCCCGCGCAAGGCGCCAGGACCCCAGTGCGCGATGGCTGTGTGTCAAACAGTGCCTGCAAGCACTTTGGAACACTTCTAGCATGGGCCGCATTTTTAGACCCACCCCGGCTCGATGGGACCAGCCGCGGCGGGGTAGCGGGGCATGCGGTGCCGCGAAAATTTTTTGCTCCCGCGCAAGGCGCCAGGACCCCAGTGCGCGATGGCTGTGTGTTAAACAGTGCCTGCAAGCACTTTGGAACACTTCTAGCATGGGCCGCATTTTTAGACCCACCCCGGCTCGATGGGACCAGCCGCGGCGGGGTAGCGGGGCATGCGGTGCCGCGAAAATTTTTTGCTCCCGCGCAAGGCGCCAGGACCCCAGTGCGCGATGGCTGTGTGTTAAACAGTGCCTGCAAGCACTTTGGAACACTTCTAGCATGGGCCGCATTTTTAGACCCACCCCGGCTCGATGGGACCAGCCGCGGCCGGGTACCGGGGCATGCGGTGCCGCGCAAAAAGATTTTTTTTTTTGACTCAGGTGCGTCATTGCTATGTTGAAATCAGCGCATGGCAAGCCATTGGAACGGCTTGGGCACGTGTGCCACTTTTTCGAACCGTCGGGACATCGGGGTGACTGGGCGGTTTGGGCCGGACCAGGCCGGGGGAAAACCCAATTTTTGTTGATGTGCCCCCTGATGCCAGCAGGGGGTCCGCATAAAGTTTTTTTACTATATATGAGGGGTAACTCTCTCTGGGTGAGCGGTTGTGCGCGAAGTCTGCGTTGATGCTGTGAAGCGTTACGGAGGCCAACATGCGCTGTGTAAAAGCCCCGCTCCCTCGTGCTTGCGCGTGCACGTGTATGGCAGTGCTCCGTATGGCGGTAGGCTCGCTGGGCAGATGTGCTGCTGCTCGTCCGACGCCAATCGCTCTCTTCGGAGGTGTCTCACGCCACGTGGAAGATCGGTTCAGGAGCCCGGAATCTCCGTGTGCTTTGCCGACCGTGCGCTGCTTGCGACACGGCCGCTGCCGCGGAGTGATGGCTGTTTTCGGAGTTCGCGCGGCGAACGAAGCGAAATACGTCGGACTCGTCTTCCCCCGTGGAACTGACGAATCGAGAAGGTGCGGCGGCGACGCGGATGCGCGCTGCCCGAGCTGCCGCCGGCAACGGCGATTGCTCACGGTTAGCTACCTGGTTGATCCTGCCAGTAGTCATATGCTTGTCTCAAAGATTAAGCCATGCAAGTCTAAGTACGCGCTCTCGTACAGTGAAACTGCGAATGGCTCATTAAATCAGTTATGGTTCATTTGATCGTACATCGTACGTGGATACCTGTACAAAATCTAGAGCTAATACATGCGGCAGGCGCCTGCCTCACGGCGGGCGTGCATTTATCAGTCCAAAAACCGACCGGGCCGGCGTTTCGTCGCGCCCGACACGTCTTGGCGACTCTGGGTAACTCAGCGGATCGCACGGTCTCGCACCGGCGACGGATCATTCAAGTGTCTGCCCTATCAACTTTCGTCGGTAGGGTATCGGCCTACCGAGGTTCTTACGGGTGACGGGGAATCAGGGTTCGATTCCGGAGAGGGAGCCTGAGAAACGGCTACCACATCCAAGGAAGGCAGCAGGCGCGCAAATTACCCATTCCCGACGCGGGGAGGTAGTGACGAAAAATAACAATACAGGACTCTAAACGAGGCCCTGTAATTGGAATGAGCACACTTTAAAACCTTTAACGAGTATCCATTGGAGGGCAAGTCTGGTGCCAGCAGCCGCGGTAATTCCAGCTCCAAAAGTGTATATTTAAGTTGTTGCGGTTAAAAAGCTCGTAGTTGGATCTTGGGCGCAGGCGGCCGGTCCGTCGCAAGGCGTGCACTGGCCGCACCTGGCCCTCACCCCCGGCGCTCCGCCGGTGCCCTTGACTGAGTGTCGGCGGCGGCCGGGACGTTTACTTTGAAAAAATTAGAGTGTTCAAAGCAGGCGGCTCGCCTGAATAATGGTGCATGGAATAATGGAATAGGACCTCGGTTCTATTTTGTTGGTTTTCGGAGCGCGAGGTAATGATTAAGAGGGACGGACGGGGGCATTCGTACTGTGCCGCTAGAGGTGAAATTCTTGGATCGGCGCAAGACGAGCGACTGCGAAAGCATTTGCCAAGAATGTTTTCTTTAATCAAGAGCGAAAGTCAGAGGTTCGAAGACGATCAGATACCGTCCTAGTTCTGACTATAAACGATGCCAACCAGCGATCGGGGGGCGTTAGTTTGACGACCTCCCCGGCAGCTTGCGGGAAACCAAAGTCT
>NC_137257.1:21883971-21886471 GCF_965637545.1 Phallusia mammillata | reverse complement strand
CGGCGGGCGTGCATTTATCAGTCCAAAAACCGACCGGGCCGGCGTTTCGTCGCGCCCGACACGTCTTGGCGACTCTGGGTAACTCAGCGGATCGCACGGTCTCGCACCGGCGACGGATCATTCAAGTGTCTGCCCTATCAACTTTCGTCGGTAGGGTATCGGCCTACCGAGGTTCTTACGGGTGACGGGGAATCAGGGTTCGATTCCGGAGAGGGAGCCTGAGAAACGGCTACCACATCCAAGGAAGGCAGCAGGCGCGCAAATTACCCATTCCCGACGCGGGGAGGTAGTGACGAAAAATAACAATACAGGACTCTAAACGAGGCCCTGTAATTGGAATGAGCACACTTTAAAACCTTTAACGAGTATCCATTGGAGGGCAAGTCTGGTGCCAGCAGCCGCGGTAATTCCAGCTCCAAAAGTGTATATTTAAGTTGTTGCGGTTAAAAAGCTCGTAGTTGGATCTTGGGCGCAGGCGGCCGGTCCGTCGCAAGGCGTGCACTGGCCGCACCTGGCCCTCACCCCCGGCGCTCCGCCGGTGCCCTTGACTGAGTGTCGGCGGCGGCCGGGACGTTTACTTTGAAAAAATTAGAGTGTTCAAAGCAGGCGGCTCGCCTGAATAATGGTGCATGGAATAATGGAATAGGACCTCGGTTCTATTTTGTTGGTTTTCGGAGCGCGAGGTAATGATTAAGAGGGACGGACGGGGGCATTCGTACTGTGCCGCTAGAGGTGAAATTCTTGGATCGGCGCAAGACGAGCGACTGCGAAAGCATTTGCCAAGAATGTTTTCTTTAATCAAGAGCGAAAGTCAGAGGTTCGAAGACGATCAGATACCGTCCTAGTTCTGACTATAAACGATGCCAACCAGCGATCGGGGGGCGTTAGTTTGACGACCTCCCCGGCAGCTTGCGGGAAACCAAAGTCTTTGGGTTCCGGGGGAAGTATGGTTGCAAAGCTGAAACTTAAAGGAATTGACGGAAGGGCACCACCAGGCGTGGAGCCTGCGGCTTAATTTGACTCAACACGGGGAATCTCACCCGGCCCGGACACAGTGAGGATTGACAGATTGAGAGCTCTTTCTTGATTCTGTGGGTGGTGGTGCATGGCCGTTCTTAGTTGGTGGAGCGATTTGTCTGGTTAATTCCGATAACGAACGAGACTCTGGCTTGCTAACTAGTTACGCGACCCGATCGGTCGGCGTTTAACTTCTTAGAGGGACTAGTGGCGTTTAGCCACACGAGATTGAGCAATAACAGGTCTGTGATGCCCTTAGATGTTCGGGGCCGCACGCGCGCTACACTGACCGGATCAGCGTGTGCTCGCCTTGGCCGAAAGGTCCGGGTAACCCGCTGAACCCCGGTCGTGCTAGGGATAGGGAATTGCAATTGTTTCCCTTGAACGAGGAATGCCCAGTAAGCGCGAGTCATCAGCTCGCGTTGATTACGTCCCTGCCCTTTGTACACACCGCCCGTCGCTACTACCGATTGAATGGTTTAGTGAGGTCCTCCGATTGGACCTGGCGCGGTCGGCAACGGCCGGGCCGGTGTCCGAGAAGACGATCTAACTTGATCATTTAGAGGAAGTAAAAGTCGTAACAAGGTTTCCGTAGGTGAACCTGCGGAAGGATCATTAACGGTCGACGTTGGGCGTCAGCGCACAACGGTCGAGGCGAGGCTCGAGAAACGGCTGCGACCGCACGTGCGTCACTCCAATGTGCGCGCGTGCGCGACCGCCCGAACGGCGAAGGTAGCAGGGGGTCCGCATAAAGTTTTTTTACTATATATGAGGGGTAACTCTCTCTGGGTGAGCGGTTGTGCGCGAAGTCTGCGTTGATGCTGTGAAGCGTTACGGAGGCCAACATGCGCTGTGTAAAAGCCCCGCTCCCTCGTGCTTGCGCGTGCACGTGTATGGCAGTGCTCCGTATGGCGGTAGGCTCGCTGGGCAGATGTGCTGCTGCTCGTCCGACGCCAATCGCTCTCTTCGGAGGTGTCTCACGCCACGTGGAAGATCGGTTCAGGAGCCCGGAATCTCCGTGTGCTTTGCCGACCGTGCGCTGCTTGCGACACGGCCGCTGCCGCGGAGTGATGGCTGTTTTCGGAGTTCGCGCGGCGAACGAAGCGAAATACGTCGGACTCGTCTTCCCCCGTGGAACTGACGAATCGAGAAGGTGCGGCGGCGACGCGGATGCGCGCTGCCCGAGCTGCCGCCGGCAACGGCGATTGCTCACGGTTAGCTACCTGGTTGATCCTGCCAGTAGTCATATGCTTGTCTCAAAGATTAAGCCATGCAAGTCTAAGTACGCGCTCTCGTACAGTGAAACTGCGAATGGCTCATTAAATCAGTTATGGTTCATTTGATCGTACATCGTACGTGGATACCTGTACAAAATCTAGAGCTAATACATGCGGCAGGCGCCTGCCTCACGGCGGGCGTGCATTTATCAGTCCAAAAACCGACCGGGCCGGCGTTTCGTCGCGCCCGACACGTCTTGGCGACT
>NC_137257.1:21821471-21823971 GCF_965637545.1 Phallusia mammillata | reverse complement strand
CGCCCGACACGTCTTGGCGACTCTGGGTAACTCAGCGGATCGCACGGTCTCGCACCGGCGACGGATCATTCAAGTGTCTGCCCTATCAACTTTCGTCGGTAGGGTATCGGCCTACCGAGGTTCTTACGGGTGACGGGGAATCAGGGTTCGATTCCGGAGAGGGAGCCTGAGAAACGGCTACCACATCCAAGGAAGGCAGCAGGCGCGCAAATTACCCATTCCCGACGCGGGGAGGTAGTGACGAAAAATAACAATACAGGACTCTAAACGAGGCCCTGTAATTGGAATGAGCACACTTTAAAACCTTTAACGAGTATCCATTGGAGGGCAAGTCTGGTGCCAGCAGCCGCGGTAATTCCAGCTCCAAAAGTGTATATTTAAGTTGTTGCGGTTAAAAAGCTCGTAGTTGGATCTTGGGCGCAGGCGGCCGGTCCGTCGCAAGGCGTGCACTGGCCGCACCTGGCCCTCACCCCCGGCGCTCCGCCGGTGCCCTTGACTGAGTGTCGGCGGCGGCCGGGACGTTTACTTTGAAAAAATTAGAGTGTTCAAAGCAGGCGGCTCGCCTGAATAATGGTGCATGGAATAATGGAATAGGACCTCGGTTCTATTTTGTTGGTTTTCGGAGCGCGAGGTAATGATTAAGAGGGACGGACGGGGGCATTCGTACTGTGCCGCTAGAGGTGAAATTCTTGGATCGGCGCAAGACGAGCGACTGCGAAAGCATTTGCCAAGAATGTTTTCTTTAATCAAGAGCGAAAGTCAGAGGTTCGAAGACGATCAGATACCGTCCTAGTTCTGACTATAAACGATGCCAACCAGCGATCGGGGGGCGTTAGTTTGACGACCTCCCCGGCAGCTTGCGGGAAACCAAAGTCTTTGGGTTCCGGGGGAAGTATGGTTGCAAAGCTGAAACTTAAAGGAATTGACGGAAGGGCACCACCAGGCGTGGAGCCTGCGGCTTAATTTGACTCAACACGGGGAATCTCACCCGGCCCGGACACAGTGAGGATTGACAGATTGAGAGCTCTTTCTTGATTCTGTGGGTGGTGGTGCATGGCCGTTCTTAGTTGGTGGAGCGATTTGTCTGGTTAATTCCGATAACGAACGAGACTCTGGCTTGCTAACTAGTTACGCGACCCGATCGGTCGGCGTTTAACTTCTTAGAGGGACTAGTGGCGTTTAGCCACACGAGATTGAGCAATAACAGGTCTGTGATGCCCTTAGATGTTCGGGGCCGCACGCGCGCTACACTGACCGGATCAGCGTGTGCTCGCCTTGGCCGAAAGGTCCGGGTAACCCGCTGAACCCCGGTCGTGCTAGGGATAGGGAATTGCAATTGTTTCCCTTGAACGAGGAATGCCCAGTAAGCGCGAGTCATCAGCTCGCGTTGATTACGTCCCTGCCCTTTGTACACACCGCCCGTCGCTACTACCGATTGAATGGTTTAGTGAGGTCCTCCGATTGGACCTGGCGCGGTCGGCAACGGCCGGGCCGGTGTCCGAGAAGACGATCTAACTTGATCATTTAGAGGAAGTAAAAGTCGTAACAAGGTTTCCGTAGGTGAACCTGCGGAAGGATCATTAACGGTCGACGTTGGGCGTCAGCGCACAACGGTCGAGGCGAGGCTCGAGAAACGGCTGCGACCGCACGTGCGTCACTCCAATGTGCGCGCGTGCGCGACCGCCCGAACGGCGAAGGTAGCAGGGGGTCCGCATAAAGTTTTTTTACTATATATGAGGGGTAACTCTCTCTGGGTGAGCGGTTGTGCGCGAAGTCTGCGTTGATGCTGTGAAGCGTTACGGAGGCCAACATGCGCTGTGTAAAAGCCCCGCTCCCTCGTGCTTGCGCGTGCACGTGTATGGCAGTGCTCCGTATGGCGGTAGGCTCGCTGGGCAGATGTGCTGCTGCTCGTCCGACGCCAATCGCTCTCTTCGGAGGTGTCTCACGCCACGTGGAAGATCGGTTCAGGAGCCCGGAATCTCCGTGTGCTTTGCCGACCGTGCGCTGCTTGCGACACGGCCGCTGCCGCGGAGTGATGGCTGTTTTCGGAGTTCGCGCGGCGAACGAAGCGAAATACGTCGGACTCGTCTTCCCCCGTGGAACTGACGAATCGAGAAGGTGCGGCGGCGACGCGGATGCGCGCTGCCCGAGCTGCCGCCGGCAACGGCGATTGCTCACGGTTAGCTACCTGGTTGATCCTGCCAGTAGTCATATGCTTGTCTCAAAGATTAAGCCATGCAAGTCTAAGTACGCGCTCTCGTACAGTGAAACTGCGAATGGCTCATTAAATCAGTTATGGTTCATTTGATCGTACATCGTACGTGGATACCTGTACAAAATCTAGAGCTAATACATGCGGCAGGCGCCTGCCTCACGGCGGGCGTGCATTTATCAGTCCAAAAACCGACCGGGCCGGCGTTTCGTCGCGCCCGACACGTCTTGGCGACTCTGGGTAACTCAGCGGATCGCACGGTCTCGCACCGGCGACGGATCATTCAAG
>NC_137257.1:21803971-21806471 GCF_965637545.1 Phallusia mammillata | reverse complement strand
GACCGGGCCGGCGTTTCGTCGCGCCCGACACGTCTTGGCGACTCTGGGTAACTCAGCGGATCGCACGGTCTCGCACCGGCGACGGATCATTCAAGTGTCTGCCCTATCAACTTTCGTCGGTAGGGTATCGGCCTACCGAGGTTCTTACGGGTGACGGGGAATCAGGGTTCGATTCCGGAGAGGGAGCCTGAGAAACGGCTACCACATCCAAGGAAGGCAGCAGGCGCGCAAATTACCCATTCCCGACGCGGGGAGGTAGTGACGAAAAATAACAATACAGGACTCTAAACGAGGCCCTGTAATTGGAATGAGCACACTTTAAAACCTTTAACGAGTATCCATTGGAGGGCAAGTCTGGTGCCAGCAGCCGCGGTAATTCCAGCTCCAAAAGTGTATATTTAAGTTGTTGCGGTTAAAAAGCTCGTAGTTGGATCTTGGGCGCAGGCGGCCGGTCCGTCGCAAGGCGTGCACTGGCCGCACCTGGCCCTCACCCCCGGCGCTCCGCCGGTGCCCTTGACTGAGTGTCGGCGGCGGCCGGGACGTTTACTTTGAAAAAATTAGAGTGTTCAAAGCAGGCGGCTCGCCTGAATAATGGTGCATGGAATAATGGAATAGGACCTCGGTTCTATTTTGTTGGTTTTCGGAGCGCGAGGTAATGATTAAGAGGGACGGACGGGGGCATTCGTACTGTGCCGCTAGAGGTGAAATTCTTGGATCGGCGCAAGACGAGCGACTGCGAAAGCATTTGCCAAGAATGTTTTCTTTAATCAAGAGCGAAAGTCAGAGGTTCGAAGACGATCAGATACCGTCCTAGTTCTGACTATAAACGATGCCAACCAGCGATCGGGGGGCGTTAGTTTGACGACCTCCCCGGCAGCTTGCGGGAAACCAAAGTCTTTGGGTTCCGGGGGAAGTATGGTTGCAAAGCTGAAACTTAAAGGAATTGACGGAAGGGCACCACCAGGCGTGGAGCCTGCGGCTTAATTTGACTCAACACGGGGAATCTCACCCGGCCCGGACACAGTGAGGATTGACAGATTGAGAGCTCTTTCTTGATTCTGTGGGTGGTGGTGCATGGCCGTTCTTAGTTGGTGGAGCGATTTGTCTGGTTAATTCCGATAACGAACGAGACTCTGGCTTGCTAACTAGTTACGCGACCCGATCGGTCGGCGTTTAACTTCTTAGAGGGACTAGTGGCGTTTAGCCACACGAGATTGAGCAATAACAGGTCTGTGATGCCCTTAGATGTTCGGGGCCGCACGCGCGCTACACTGACCGGATCAGCGTGTGCTCGCCTTGGCCGAAAGGTCCGGGTAACCCGCTGAACCCCGGTCGTGCTAGGGATAGGGAATTGCAATTGTTTCCCTTGAACGAGGAATGCCCAGTAAGCGCGAGTCATCAGCTCGCGTTGATTACGTCCCTGCCCTTTGTACACACCGCCCGTCGCTACTACCGATTGAATGGTTTAGTGAGGTCCTCCGATTGGACCTGGCGCGGTCGGCAACGGCCGGGCCGGTGTCCGAGAAGACGATCTAACTTGATCATTTAGAGGAAGTAAAAGTCGTAACAAGGTTTCCGTAGGTGAACCTGCGGAAGGATCATTAACGGTCGACGTTGGGCGTCAGCGCACAACAGTCGAGGCGAGGCTCGAGAAACGGCTGCGACCGCACGTGCGTCACTCCAATGTGCGCGCGTGCGCGACCGCCCGAACGGCGAAGGTACCCCGGCCGCTGCCGGGATCCCAACGCCACCGGTCACCTGGTAAATTGCGCGCCGAGTGCCAGCTCCGCGAAGCCGGCTTCATGCGTCGGCGAACCGACTAGGTCGGGTCGACCGCTCGGCGCCAGTAATTTTCGAATGCTACCACATTGTGCGCGGCGCAGTGCAGAACAAATGTCAATCGAGGGCTCTTGGCGGTGGATCACTCGGCTCGCGAGTCGATGAAGGACGCAGCTAGCTGCGTGAATTAATGTGAATTGCAGGACACATTGAGCATCGACGTTCTGAACGCAAATTGCGGCGTCGGGTCAATCCCGGAGCCGCGCCCGCCTCAGGGTCGCGTTTCAAACGCTCCCGCGCGGTTTGTCTCCCCTAAAAAGGAGAAGCCGCGTCGGGCTGGTGCGGTGTCGGCTGGCGGTCCGTACGGGCGCGCTGGTCGTCCCGCTTATGACAGCACGAACTGCCTACTGCGTGCAATTTGGGTTGCGACGCGGCACGGCGACGCAGGCGAGCGAGTCTCGCGAGTCGGCCTCGAAGAGGACTGCGGCTCGCGAGCTCGCCCTGCCAGTCAAGCGCCCGCCGTCTAATGCCCGTCGCAGAACGCCCGCCGCCGCGGTAGGCTGCTCGTCGACGAACGCCTGGAGCTGGGCTCCAATTTTCGGCCTGAGGTCGGACGAGGTTACCCGCTGAATTTAAGCATATTACTAAGCGGAGGAAAAGAAACTAACGAGGATTCCCTCAGTAACGGCGAGTGAAGCGGGATGTGCCCATCGCCGAATCC
>NC_137257.1:21743971-21746471 GCF_965637545.1 Phallusia mammillata | reverse complement strand
TCTAAGTACGCGCTCTCGTACAGTGAAACTGCGAATGGCTCATTAAATCAGTTATGGTTCATTTGATCGTACATCGTACGTGGATACCTGTACAAAATCTAGAGCTAATACATGCGGCAGGCGCCTGCCTCACGGCGGGCGTGCATTTATCAGTCCAAAAACCGACCGGGCCGGCGTTTCGTCGCGCCCGACACGTCTTGGCGACTCTGGGTAACTCAGCGGATCGCACGGTCTCGCACCGGCGACGGATCATTCAAGTGTCTGCCCTATCAACTTTCGTCGGTAGGGTATCGGCCTACCGAGGTTCTTACGGGTGACGGGGAATCAGGGTTCGATTCCGGAGAGGGAGCCTGAGAAACGGCTACCACATCCAAGGAAGGCAGCAGGCGCGCAAATTACCCATTCCCGACGCGGGGAGGTAGTGACGAAAAATAACAATACAGGACTCTAAACGAGGCCCTGTAATTGGAATGAGCACACTTTAAAACCTTTAACGAGTATCCATTGGAGGGCAAGTCTGGTGCCAGCAGCCGCGGTAATTCCAGCTCCAAAAGTGTATATTTAAGTTGTTGCGGTTAAAAAGCTCGTAGTTGGATCTTGGGCGCAGGCGGCCGGTCCGTCGCAAGGCGTGCACTGGCCGCACCTGGCCCTCACCCCCGGCGCTCCGCCGGTGCCCTTGACTGAGTGTCGGCGGCGGCCGGGACGTTTACTTTGAAAAAATTAGAGTGTTCAAAGCAGGCGGCTCGCCTGAATAATGGTGCATGGAATAATGGAATAGGACCTCGGTTCTATTTTGTTGGTTTTCGGAGCGCGAGGTAATGATTAAGAGGGACGGACGGGGGCATTCGTACTGTGCCGCTAGAGGTGAAATTCTTGGATCGGCGCAAGACGAGCGACTGCGAAAGCATTTGCCAAGAATGTTTTCTTTAATCAAGAGCGAAAGTCAGAGGTTCGAAGACGATCAGATACCGTCCTAGTTCTGACTATAAACGATGCCAACCAGCGATCGGGGGGCGTTAGTTTGACGACCTCCCCGGCAGCTTGCGGGAAACCAAAGTCTTTGGGTTCCGGGGGAAGTATGGTTGCAAAGCTGAAACTTAAAGGAATTGACGGAAGGGCACCACCAGGCGTGGAGCCTGCGGCTTAATTTGACTCAACACGGGGAATCTCACCCGGCCCGGACACAGTGAGGATTGACAGATTGAGAGCTCTTTCTTGATTCTGTGGGTGGTGGTGCATGGCCGTTCTTAGTTGGTGGAGCGATTTGTCTGGTTAATTCCGATAACGAACGAGACTCTGGCTTGCTAACTAGTTACGCGACCCGATCGGTCGGCGTTTAACTTCTTAGAGGGACTAGTGGCGTTTAGCCACACGAGATTGAGCAATAACAGGTCTGTGATGCCCTTAGATGTTCGGGGCCGCACGCGCGCTACACTGACCGGATCAGCGTGTGCTCGCCTTGGCCGAAAGGTCCGGGTAACCCGCTGAACCCCGGTCGTGCTAGGGATAGGGAATTGCAATTGTTTCCCTTGAACGAGGAATGCCCAGTAAGCGCGAGTCATCAGCTCGCGTTGATTACGTCCCTGCCCTTTGTACACACCGCCCGTCGCTACTACCGATTGAATGGTTTAGTGAGGTCCTCCGATTGGACCTGGCGCGGTCGGCAACGGCCGGGCCGGTGTCCGAGAAGACGATCTAACTTGATCATTTAGAGGAAGTAAAAGTCGTAACAAGGTTTCCGTAGGTGAACCTGCGGAAGGATCATTAACGGTCGACGTTGGGCGTCAGCGCACAACGGTCGAGGCGAGGCTCGAGAAACGGCTGCGACCGCACGTGCGTCACTCCAATGTGCGCGCGTGCGCGACCGCCCGAACGGCGAAGGTAGCAGGGGGTCCGCATAAAGTTTTTTTACTATATATGAGGGGTAACTCTCTCTGGGTGAGCGGTTGTGCGCGAAGTCTGCGTTGATGCTGTGAAGCGTTACGGAGGCCAACATGCGCTGTGTAAAAGCCCCGCTCCCTCGTGCTTGCGCGTGCACGTGTATGGCAGTGCTCCGTATGGCGGTAGGCTCGCTGGGCAGATGTGCTGCTGCTCGTCCGACGCCAATCGCTCTCTTCGGAGGTGTCTCACGCCACGTGGAAGATCGGTTCAGGAGCCCGGAATCTCCGTGTGCTTTGCCGACCGTGCGCTGCTTGCGACACGGCCGCTGCCGCGGAGTGATGGCTGTTTTCGGAGTTCGCGCGGCGAACGAAGCGAAATACGTCGGACTCGTCTTCCCCCGTGGAACTGACGAATCGAGAAGGTGCGGCGGCGACGCGGATGCGCGCTGCCCGAGCTGCCGCCGGCAACGGCGATTGCTCACGGTTAGCTACCTGGTTGATCCTGCCAGTAGTCATATGCTTGTCTCAAAGATTAAGCCATGCAAGTCTAAGTACGCGCTCTCGTACAGTGAAACTGCGAATGGCTCATTAAATCAGTTATGGTTCATTTGATCGTACAT
>NC_137257.1:21733971-21736471 GCF_965637545.1 Phallusia mammillata | reverse complement strand
CGCCCGACACGTCTTGGCGACTCTGGGTAACTCAGCGGATCGCACGGTCTCGCACCGGCGACGGATCATTCAAGTGTCTGCCCTATCAACTTTCGTCGGTAGGGTATCGGCCTACCGAGGTTCTTACGGGTGACGGGGAATCAGGGTTCGATTCCGGAGAGGGAGCCTGAGAAACGGCTACCACATCCAAGGAAGGCAGCAGGCGCGCAAATTACCCATTCCCGACGCGGGGAGGTAGTGACGAAAAATAACAATACAGGACTCTAAACGAGGCCCTGTAATTGGAATGAGCACACTTTAAAACCTTTAACGAGTATCCATTGGAGGGCAAGTCTGGTGCCAGCAGCCGCGGTAATTCCAGCTCCAAAAGTGTATATTTAAGTTGTTGCGGTTAAAAAGCTCGTAGTTGGATCTTGGGCGCAGGCGGCCGGTCCGTCGCAAGGCGTGCACTGGCCGCACCTGGCCCTCACCCCCGGCGCTCCGCCGGTGCCCTTGACTGAGTGTCGGCGGCGGCCGGGACGTTTACTTTGAAAAAATTAGAGTGTTCAAAGCAGGCGGCTCGCCTGAATAATGGTGCATGGAATAATGGAATAGGACCTCGGTTCTATTTTGTTGGTTTTCGGAGCGCGAGGTAATGATTAAGAGGGACGGACGGGGGCATTCGTACTGTGCCGCTAGAGGTGAAATTCTTGGATCGGCGCAAGACGAGCGACTGCGAAAGCATTTGCCAAGAATGTTTTCTTTAATCAAGAGCGAAAGTCAGAGGTTCGAAGACGATCAGATACCGTCCTAGTTCTGACTATAAACGATGCCAACCAGCGATCGGGGGGCGTTAGTTTGACGACCTCCCCGGCAGCTTGCGGGAAACCAAAGTCTTTGGGTTCCGGGGGAAGTATGGTTGCAAAGCTGAAACTTAAAGGAATTGACGGAAGGGCACCACCAGGCGTGGAGCCTGCGGCTTAATTTGACTCAACACGGGGAATCTCACCCGGCCCGGACACAGTGAGGATTGACAGATTGAGAGCTCTTTCTTGATTCTGTGGGTGGTGGTGCATGGCCGTTCTTAGTTGGTGGAGCGATTTGTCTGGTTAATTCCGATAACGAACGAGACTCTGGCTTGCTAACTAGTTACGCGACCCGATCGGTCGGCGTTTAACTTCTTAGAGGGACTAGTGGCGTTTAGCCACACGAGATTGAGCAATAACAGGTCTGTGATGCCCTTAGATGTTCGGGGCCGCACGCGCGCTACACTGACCGGATCAGCGTGTGCTCGCCTTGGCCGAAAGGTCCGGGTAACCCGCTGAACCCCGGTCGTGCTAGGGATAGGGAATTGCAATTGTTTCCCTTGAACGAGGAATGCCCAGTAAGCGCGAGTCATCAGCTCGCGTTGATTACGTCCCTGCCCTTTGTACACACCGCCCGTCGCTACTACCGATTGAATGGTTTAGTGAGGTCCTCCGATTGGACCTGGCGCGGTCGGCAACGGCCGGGCCGGTGTCCGAGAAGACGATCTAACTTGATCATTTAGAGGAAGTAAAAGTCGTAACAAGGTTTCCGTAGGTGAACCTGCGGAAGGATCATTAACGGTCGACGTTGGGCGTCAGCGCACAACGGTCGAGGCGAGGCTCGAGAAACGGCTGCGACCGCACGTGCGTCACTCCAATGTGCGCGCGTGCGCGACCGCCCGAACGGCGAAGGTACCCCGGCCGCTGCCGGGATCCCAACGCCACCGGTCACCTGGTAAATTGCGCGCCGAGTGCCAGCTCCGCGAAGCCGGCTTCATGCGTCGGCGAACCGACTAGGTCGGGTCGACCGCTCGGCGCCAGTAATTTTCGAATGCTACCACATTGTGCGCGGCGCAGTGCAGAACAAATGTCAATCGAGGGCTCTTGGCGGTGGATCACTCGGCTCGCGAGTCGATGAAGGACGCAGCTAGCTGCGTGAATTAATGTGAATTGCAGGACACATTGAGCATCGACGTTCTGAACGCAAATTGCGGCGTCGGGTCAATCCCGGAGCCGCGCCCGCCTCAGGGTCGCGTTTCAAACGCTCCCGCGCGGTTTGTCTCCCCTAAAAAGGAGAAGCCGCGTCGGGCTGGTGCGGTGTCGGCTGGCGGTCCGTACGGGCGCGCTGGTCGTCCCGCTTATGACAGCACGAACTGCCTACTGCGTGCAATTTGGGTTGCGACGCGGCACGGCGACGCAGGCGAGCGAGTCTCGCGAGTCGGCCTCGAAGAGGACTGCGGCTCGCGAGCTCGCCCTGCCAGTCAAGCGCCCGCCGTCTAATGCCCGTCGCAGAACGCCCGCCGCCGCGGTAGGCTGCTCGTCGACGAACGCCTGGAGCTGGGCTCCAATTTTCGGCCTGAGGTCGGACGAGGTTACCCGCTGAATTTAAGCATATTACTAAGCGGAGGAAAAGAAACTAACGAGGATTCCCTCAGTAACGGCGAGTGAAGCGGGATGTGCCCATCGCCGAATCCGCGTGCTCTCGAGGCGCTCGG
>NC_137257.1:21641117-21643771 GCF_965637545.1 Phallusia mammillata | reverse complement strand
TAACCTCGTCCGACCTCAGGCCGAAAATTGGAGCCCAGCTCCAGGCGTTCGTCGACGAGCAGCCTACCGCGGCGGCGGGCGTTCTGCGACGGGCATTAGACGGCGGGCGCTTGACTGGCAGGGCGAGCTCGCGAGCCGCAGTCCTCTTCGAGGCCGACTCGCGAGACTCGCTCGCCTGCGTCGCCGTGCCGCGTCGCAACCCAAATTGCACGCAGTAGGCAGTTCGTGCTGTCATAAGCGGGACGACCAGCGCGCCCGTACGGACCGCCAGCCGACACCGCACCAGCCCGACGCGGCTTCTCCTTTTTAGGGGAGACAAACCGCGCGGGAGCGTTTGAAACGCGACCCTGAGGCGGGCGCGGCTCCGGGATTGACCCGACGCCGCAATTTGCGTTCAGAACGTCGATGCTCAATGTGTCCTGCAATTCACATTAATTCACGCAGCTAGCTGCGTCCTTCATCGACTCGCGAGCCGAGTGATCCACCGCCAAGAGCCCTCGATTGACATTTGTTCTGCACTGCGCCGCGCACAATGTGGTAGCATTCGAAAATTACTGGCGCCGAGCGGTCGACCCGACCTAGTCGGTTCGCCGACGCATGAAGCCGGCTTCGCGGAGCTGGCACTCGGCGCGCAATTTACCAGGTGACCGGTGGCGTTGGGATCCCGGCAGCGGCCGGGGTACCTTCGCCGTTCGGGCGGTCGCGCACGCGCGCACATTGGAGTGACGCACGTGCGGTCGCAGCCGTTTCTCGAGCCTCGCCTCGACCGTTGTGCGCTGACGCCCAACGTCGACCGTTAATGATCCTTCCGCAGGTTCACCTACGGAAACCTTGTTACGACTTTTACTTCCTCTAAATGATCAAGTTAGATCGTCTTCTCGGACACCGGCCCGGCCGTTGCCGACCGCGCCAGGTCCAATCGGAGGACCTCACTAAACCATTCAATCGGTAGTAGCGACGGGCGGTGTGTACAAAGGGCAGGGACGTAATCAACGCGAGCTGATGACTCGCGCTTACTGGGCATTCCTCGTTCAAGGGAAACAATTGCAATTCCCTATCCCTAGCACGACCGGGGTTCAGCGGGTTACCCGGACCTTTCGGCCAAGGCGAGCACACGCTGATCCGGTCAGTGTAGCGCGCGTGCGGCCCCGAACATCTAAGGGCATCACAGACCTGTTATTGCTCAATCTCGTGTGGCTAAACGCCACTAGTCCCTCTAAGAAGTTAAACGCCGACCGATCGGGTCGCGTAACTAGTTAGCAAGCCAGAGTCTCGTTCGTTATCGGAATTAACCAGACAAATCGCTCCACCAACTAAGAACGGCCATGCACCACCACCCACAGAATCAAGAAAGAGCTCTCAATCTGTCAATCCTCACTGTGTCCGGGCCGGGTGAGATTCCCCGTGTTGAGTCAAATTAAGCCGCAGGCTCCACGCCTGGTGGTGCCCTTCCGTCAATTCCTTTAAGTTTCAGCTTTGCAACCATACTTCCCCCGGAACCCAAAGACTTTGGTTTCCCGCAAGCTGCCGGGGAGGTCGTCAAACTAACGCCCCCCGATCGCTGGTTGGCATCGTTTATAGTCAGAACTAGGACGGTATCTGATCGTCTTCGAACCTCTGACTTTCGCTCTTGATTAAAGAAAACATTCTTGGCAAATGCTTTCGCAGTCGCTCGTCTTGCGCCGATCCAAGAATTTCACCTCTAGCGGCACAGTACGAATGCCCCCGTCCGTCCCTCTTAATCATTACCTCGCGCTCCGAAAACCAACAAAATAGAACCGAGGTCCTATTCCATTATTCCATGCACCATTATTCAGGCGAGCCGCCTGCTTTGAACACTCTAATTTTTTCAAAGTAAACGTCCCGGCCGCCGCCGACACTCAGTCAAGGGCACCGGCGGAGCGCCGGGGGTGAGGGCCAGGTGCGGCCAGTGCACGCCTTGCGACGGACCGGCCGCCTGCGCCCAAGATCCAACTACGAGCTTTTTAACCGCAACAACTTAAATATACACTTTTGGAGCTGGAATTACCGCGGCTGCTGGCACCAGACTTGCCCTCCAATGGATACTCGTTAAAGGTTTTAAAGTGTGCTCATTCCAATTACAGGGCCTCGTTTAGAGTCCTGTATTGTTATTTTTCGTCACTACCTCCCCGCGTCGGGAATGGGTAATTTGCGCGCCTGCTGCCTTCCTTGGATGTGGTAGCCGTTTCTCAGGCTCCCTCTCCGGAATCGAACCCTGATTCCCCGTCACCCGTAAGAACCTCGGTAGGCCGATACCCTACCGACGAAAGTTGATAGGGCAGACACTTGAATGATCCGTCGCCGGTGCGAGACCGTGCGATCCGCCTGAGTTACCCAGAGTCGCCAAGACGTGTCGGGCGCGACGAAACGCCGGCCCGGTCGGTTTTTGGACTGATAAATGCACGCCCGCCGTGAGGCAGGCGCCTGCCGCATGTATTAGCTCTAGATTTTGTACAGGTATCCACGTACGATGTACGATCAAATGAACCATAACTGATTTAATGAGCCATTCGCAGTTTCACTGTACGAGAGCGCGTACTTAGACTTGCATGGCTTAATCTTTGAGACAAGCATATGACTACTGGCAGGATCAACCAGGTAGCTAACCGTGAGCAATCGCCGTTGCCGGCGGG
>NC_137257.1:19628506-19653417 GCF_965637545.1 Phallusia mammillata | reverse complement strand
TTCGAAACATAGACAGAACGATCCATCAAAACTACTCCGTTGCCCTTATCTGGTTTGCTGATGACAATATTCTTGTTCGCTTGCAGTGAGTGCAGGGCATCCCGTTCTTCATCAGACAAGGTAGCTACATGCCGTTTTCGCTCACAAAAGAAATAAGAAATGTATCGACTGTACAGACTCATAAGCTTTTGTTTCAGGAGAATTCGATTCGAATGATTGAGGTGTAGACGCAGTTGGTGGTAAATATACTCAAATTCTGCTCTGATATGTGGCACACTGATTTTAGTTGGAAAAAAGCTAAAATTAAGACCTTTATTCAGCAGACTGGACTCTGCGTCATTAAGTATGCGTTGCGAAAGGTTGCAAATCACAAACGGTTCTTGTTGGTAGACGTAAATGCCAAGGGATTTCAGCTTCCGGTCGTGCCTCGAGCGGACAATGTCAGTGACTACCTTTTTCCGTTTTCTCAAAAATCGCCTTACGCAGATTGTGCTGATAGAACCAATGGAGGCGAATAGCGCTTGTTGTCTTTCCAGCAAGGCGCGTTTGGTGTCGCGAATAAGGTGGTTGCGAAGATTGTACTCGCGCTGCAGCAGGGACTTTCGGAATGTAGCTACAGAGTTGGTTAGTTGAAGCTGGGCCCTGTGCAGCTTGAATTGCGTCTACACCTCAATCATTCGAATCGAATTCTCCTGAAACAAAAGCTTATGAGTCTGTACAGTCGATACATTTCTTATTTCTTTTGTGAGCGAAAACGGCATGTAGCTACCTTGTCTGATGAAGAACGGGATGCCCTGCACTCACTGCAAGCGGACAAGAATATTGTCATCAGCAAACCAGATAAGGGCAACGGAGTAGTTTTGATGGATCGTTCTGTCTATGTTTCGAAAATGATGGACATTCTCGCAAACAAACAGAAGTTCAAACCCTGCTCGTCAGATGACAACCTGGCCAATTTAAGCAAGTTCCAAAACCACATCCGTTACCTAAAGAAAGCAGAGGCATTAAGCGACGAAGACTATTTGCGTATCCATCCTACTAGCGCCACCACACCGACCCTGTATGGTCTTCCCAAGATCCACAAGCCGTCCACTCCCCTCAAACCGATTTTATCGTCATGTGGAAGCTTTAATCATGCCTGCGCAACATGGCTATCATCGTCCTTGTCCGAACTGCGGGAACACTACACCAATATCAAGGACACCTTCGCCTTTACCACCTTACTTAAAGGCAAGTCAATTCACGACAAAATATTGGCAACCTTTGATGTTCGGGACCTTTCCACCAACATACCTGTGGAATTTACCATTTCCCTCGTGCTCAATTCCATATTTCAGCAAAGTGACACTACATTTAACGGGTTAAACAAGAGACGTATGAAAAAACTGTTGCATTGGGCCGCTACAACTACCACCTTTCAATTTAACGGACAGTACTATAAGCAGATCGACGGCATTGCAATGGGATCACCTATTGCACCTCTGCTAGCTGACGTTTTTATGAACTACGTTGTCGACACCGCTTTAAAATCCACCACGACTAAAAACAAACCTGAGATTCTGTGTCGTTACGTGGATGACCTTTTCTTGGTTTTTCCTTCCAAAACTGCTCTTCATGGGTTTTATAAAAACATAAACTCGGTACATCCCAACATCACCTTCAGCAAAGAAGAAGAGCAAAGCGGCACCATTCACTTTCTCGACGTCATGGTGGAAAAAACAAGTGTAGGAATTAATACCTGTACCTACCGGAAGACAACCAACACTGGTCTTTACACCAAATGGGAAAGCTTCGTACCTGCTCGTTATAAGCGGAATTTAGTACTGTGTCTTCTCAACAGGGCGTACGGAATCGCTAATTCATACATAATAATGCATGAAGAATTTAAGAAGGTCAAGAAAATGCTTGGAGCGAATGGTTATCCCCACAACTTTGTGGACGGGTGTATCAAAGGGTTTCTGAACAAAAAACACCAATCGAAGGTATTAAACAACGACTCAAACGAGGAGAGATACGTGGTTGCAAGACTTCCATTTCTCGGCCCAGTATCTTACAACATTGCGCGTGAATTGGGGCATTTTGTTCATCGAACCGGGGCCAACATCCGCTTACGTCTTGTCCATGAAACGAACAAACTTTCACGGCATTTTCCTATAAAAGAGCGCCAGGAACACATCAAAAGAACTAACGTTGTTTACCGGTTGGTTTGCAACTGCGGCGCTTCATATATTGGGGAAACGCGGCGAAATCTCGCTGTAAGAATTAAAGAACATCGCATGGACCAAAAATCAGAAGTGTGCCGGCACATTTTATCGAATCCGACACATAAAGTTAATTTTGCCGAGCCGGTGATTTTGGACGCAAACCAAGACCGCGTGAGACTGTTGTTTCTCGAATCGCTTTTTATTCAAAGGCATGAACCCGAGCTCAACATCGACACAGTTTCCATGCCCTTGCGTCTGTTCAACACCTGACCCATATCTCCGGTTCTTATCTTTTCGTCTACGCTACCGTTCTAAACGTCGTTCCCTGTTATCGTCTGTGACGTCACTTTACACATCTGGCTTCCCCTTTTTTTTCCTTAGTGCTTTATATACCGCGTTCTACAGCTTGATTGAAAACATGTACTGATGATGACAACAGAGATTGTCGAAACGTCTACACGATGTATTCTATATACACCACTACCTTGGCAGTAATGTTTATGATTAAACTACTTTTCAAGTCCGTGCATAGTGTTCCTAATTAAAAATAAAATTTTATCAAAGCATTGCAATTTGTAGACTGGCAATACATTTTCTTTAATTAGTTCGCTTTCAAACTGTTTGAAGAAATTGTTTCCGTATATTGTTACGCTAGGCTTTATTACCCGGTTAACAAACTTAAAATCAGGTCCTTATACTATTAAAGCGATTTATTTTGTCATTGTACCTCGTGATTGAAAATGATGAAAATGCCTCTGTTCTTGAGGTTCATGTTGTACGAGTGGTCATTGATCTGACCAAGTGCGCCTCTATTGACCAACTGACCGCCAGGTGGAGGTTCGACACTGGTTGGTTGACCAGAAGTAACAGGTGCAGCATCTACACAATCTCCCTCCATTTCCACTTGACGTTAAATTAAATAACTTATAACTTTTCAGTGCTAATAATCTGAGTTAATACAAATCATTTAACTGATAAAGTACTATTACAAAAAACTGCACAAGAAGAAACCTTTAGTGTCCGTTTGATATGTGAAATTAAACGCAACAAAACGGTAACATGTATCAATTAAAAATCCAAATTTGTAATATCCTGGAAAGTTTAGTCGAAATGGTAAGAATACAAGATTGCCTCATTAAAAAAATACTTAGTTATACCTTCAATATTTTTTTGGTCAACGCCCCTTTCTTTCTGTATTATAAAACATAACATAAGGTATCTAAAGTGGGGTAAAATCAAATACCCTGTATTCAAAATTTAGATCAACAAATATTTAAACTTAAACTCTTATTTGACATTTTTATTTAACTGCATTAGGCAGCTCAAGCTTTTTTTACTCCAACTCCACTCGTAGACTGACGCTTGCTAATTATTTGTTGGCTTAATTCATTTTTTGTAGATAATTCGGTAAAAAAATAATTCCAAAATGTTTCGAAACAGTCTACTGTACTATCATACGCCCATTCGTCTAACCCATTTCTTTACAGTGCCAAGTAGGTAAGGAGGTGCGATTAGGTTTAATTTTGTACCTGCTGGTTCATAGCATCGTTGATAACACTCACTTGTATAATATTCAATCTGTAATGTAAATATTAACTTGGCCTTTACACTGATATAAAGCTTGCAAAACGCAGCTCAGCAATTTAAAAGAAACCTTTGTTCAGACAGACTATTATAAAAGAGGCATCAAATTGCGATTAAACTGACATTTATTCACATCAAGTGCAAAAGTGTATGCATCTATATATACTGCATACAGCTGCTATAAAATCAATCATAATTCGGAAAATTACTATTACAGTCCTATGAACTCATCATAATTACTCTAATTGCCAATAGTCAATTATCCGAAACCGCATTAAGAAGACGTACATAAATTAACTTAAGTTATTTGCATGTGGTACCTTCCAATCGGTACAATAAAACAAAACGCTACATACTGATATATAAGGGTAAAAAGCTCAATCATATGTGTTAAAAGGTGACTGTGAATCAATTTAACCTCGGCGCGAATGTGAATGACTTTTACTAAACCAGTTGAACTCTCAATGTTTGATAAAACCTTTTAAGGCGAAGCTGCGCTGTTTGTTAAACAAAGGCAAACTTGTACGCAAATGATCAGCGGCCCCACATGTGAACTATGGTAACTTCAAGTTTGTTGAGTTCCAAAGGTTTAGTTGATTTTGCCGTTGCCTGCTGGGCTGTTATGTAAGTAGATTTCGTTTACGACAAACTCAACCTCTTATGCATTAGGTATTACATAGACAACAGCCATGCATTTATACGATCAGTACTGACTACTGAAGTCTTCACGCAGACCAAAAAAATTCTCTCCTAAAAAACTGTTTAAACCCAGTTTTACATGCGAACGTGCGTCAAAAGTTTAAGGAAAAACATTTTCAACTCTTTTCGACTCACGCATCGTTTAGAACTCATTCTGTGGTTCCATACACATCCTTTAGAGTTCAGACGGATTTTTGAATTTGGCAACTTTTACAGTAGGTTTGCGGACAATAAATTAAATATGTTAAGTTATAAAAACTCAAAGTAAAGACTTTTTTTCAATAACAATGTGACTAAAGAAGCAAAATTGTAAAGTATATGCTTTCTTAACCTGTGAGTAGTATAACCCAACATCGTAGTTGACATTTAGAAGGATATTTACATTGTCATCTTTTAATTTTATGACATTATTCTTCTGTGGAACCCTTTAAAACTCTGCGACTGCTGTGTACCCATCTGCGCAGTGCACTCCTGTTGTCGAGCAATGCCTTAGTGCAGTGGTTCCCAACCTTTTTTTAACGCGACCCAAATACTTACCAAAATTTAGTTTTGTGGTTTCTCGCGACCCATGGACGTGCTATTTTAGTTGTATTTTTGTCTGTAAGATAGGAAAGCTTTTTGAAAATTACTACGCCAGTTTAGCAAATCAATAACCTTATAACGAACAAACGCTGTTGTTTTTTACGATCAAACATTTCCATTTATTCCGAACTTGGAGCTGAATCGAGGCATTATTTGCCAGACAGCGCTCTACTGTGAGCTAACACATCACTTTATGACGTCACAAACAGTTTTAACCATTATCACGACAAGTTGTGATGAAGTTATTATTGGGCAACAATTCAAAGCCCTAGGTAATATAAAAGTAACGCTACGAGGCGTCAAAAGTAGATGCTGTAATTGTCACTAAAACAAGCGACCCAACAGAATGTAGGTTGGGAACCACTGCCTTAGTGTATATTTAGCAGTCCGTTAGCGCCACGTACTGGAAGAGTTTTAGGGCTCTGGGACATGAATGCCTATATGCATTATTCATCAGCATCAATATATGCATTTCTTTTCACACTATTCCTCAATCGCGCAAACACGTTGGAATCCATTATTCTAATCATAGTCACCCCGCCACATTGGGTCTTTAAAGCACGGTGGCGGCCACCGTGGTTATTTTGGTTAGTTTGTAGTGGTATCGTACGAAATATCGTTAAATCTGAAGAAAATTGGGAACAATTTTGTTTTTTAACAAGAGTGCTGGCGGTGCAGCCACAAAATATGGCTTTCAACTGCATCCGTTTTAGTTATAGTGCCTTGTTTACGACGTCAAACACGCTATTGTCTACCAGTGAATGTTGTGCATTGTTGTGTACAGTGCAAATGTGTTGTAATTTGTTTGTTAAACTTGACGAAACATTTTTAAACGTTGCTAAGCCAACGAGAAACACTACAGCAGCGTGTTGCAATTGCAAACTAAACATTATTTCAAACATTACTTTTTTCTATTTTTGACGAACGTTGGAAAGTTTGTTTGGCTTTAAATTAGAGTTGTGGTTGGACGCATTAGTGACGTCATTTTTTATATCCGCCACCTTGCATTTTTGTTAAACTCGGCGCCTATGATTCTAATGTAGACACAAATCGCAAGGCAACCAAGTACGCCGAACAAAAATGGATTTGATTGTTTAAAGATGTACTCCACAGTGACAATATATTGCCTATGTAAAACAAAGAAAAAGTTATTTTTAAACTTATCGAATGTTTTTTTTTCTTCTATGTAGAGGCCCAACCCCGCCTCAACCAGTGACGACCGACCGATCGCCATTATTCTGTGTCGTCTCCTTCCTATAGGATACGTATGTATGTAAATGGGACTAATTTTAAAGCGTTAAAATGCGAAAATAGAAACAAACAACAAATACTGTTAAAAAACAGAAAAAAAAACTGAAAAAGGAAAAAAATCAAAATCCACGACAGCCCGTCGAAAGTCGAATCCGCTGAGCCTGTGTAGCTCAGTTGGTAGGCCGCCAGTCTTGCCATATGGGGATGATTGATGACCGGCTGATTCGCTACAACGATATCAATGGGCCTGGCGTACTATGATTTACGTATAAACCGTTTTGTGTTTGTTGTAAGAAAATTACTAAACGAAAGGGTTCAAAGTTGCAAGGTGATTCGAAATTGGGAACCCGAAAACTCTAAAATCACCCTCATAAAACAAAATGCAAGCTCTCAACCCGGTCAGACTACGACTACTACTTTACGACTTTTCTGGCCAGACTACGAGTAATTAAAATTGCTGCACAAATGAGACTAAGTATGGAGCCAAGCCCGAATCAAAGCCATTTCATTTGAATTTAAGCCTGATCTAGATCCTAACCCGAACCCGGCCAGAAAAGTCCAGATTGACATACAACTTCTTAATATACATTTATACTCAACCGGCAACTTTGGACATTTTTTGTAAACTTCCAAATGTGTGCGCTTCCACCGCATTCATTGTTTAGTTTAAACCAGTGGTTCTCAAACTTTTTTATTGTCGGGGCCAAATGGTAGTTTTTTAAGTGTGCCAGGAGCCGCAAAATAAACGAAACCTCAGAAAATCACTAAAGATTGTTACCTTGAATGCTAAAATAGCAATCTTTGGTGGGTTTTCTGAGGTCTGGTGCGAGCCGCAAAATAAGTAGTAGGGAGCGGCATGTGGGTTGCAATCATTATTGCTTGGTTTTAGTATGAGAAATTAGACAGAGGTATATGCATTTATGAATTGAGGTGGTTGTTCAACTGCTTGAAAAAATCTTGCTTAAACTTTACCAGAAAATTGTTAATAAGCGTTACGCACCACTGCGGGTAGTTTCCAAAATGTTTTTTCATTTTTGTTTTTTTAACGTACAAATCGACATTTAGAGGTCTGGGAGAAAACGGTTCAGCTTGTAAAGTCACATTTCTGGTTTCTATCAGTATTTGCCAACGAAATGACTTTAACCGATACTTGTTTACGTAGGTCGCACATATACAAATGCATACATCGCTAATCCAGTGTTACGAAACAAATAAAAAGACATTCCGAGCCTAATATTTTTCTATAAATTGGCACAGATGAACGTCAGAGCAAGAAGTTGCAGCTTGTAAAGTCACATTTCTGGTCTCAAACAGTATTTGCCAACGAAATAATTTTAACCGATACTTGTTTACGTAGGTCGCACATATACAAATGCATGCATCGCTAATCCAGTGTTACGAAACAAATAAAAAGACATTCCGAGCCTAATATTTTTCCATAAATTGGCACAGATGTACGTCAGAGCAAGAAGTTGCAGTTTGTAAAGTCACATTTCTGGTCTCAAACAGTATTTGCCAACGAAATGACTTTAACCGATACTTGTTTACATAGGTCGCCAATATACAAATGCATGCATCGCTAATCCAGTGTTACGAAACAAATAAAAAGACATTCCGAGCCCAATATTTTTCTATAAATTGGCACAGATGTACGTTAGAGCAAGAAGTTTTAGCTTGTAAAGTCGCATTCCTGGTCTCAAACAGTATTTGCCAACGATGCCACCTCGTGCGAAATCCGAATCAATGGCCATCACAACAAATGCTTCATTAACCGCTGTTTGATTGGACGGTTTCAAAATCGCGTGAAATACTCTTCAGGAGGAGGAAAATCTTCTCTAGAGAACTTTTTAAACCTAACTTTGTTCGGTCAAATGATTTTCCAACCACGCATAAGTGATGAGCCCAATGATTTTGACGTCACAGGACAATGATTGCTTGCCAACACCTTTGCTGCTTGAATGTGTTTGCTTACACCAGGGGTGGGCAAACTACGGCCCGCGGGCCGCATGCGGCCCGGCAAAGGAGTTCATGCGGCCCGCCAAATGTTAGTGAATTTTAAAGAGAATGTTAGTAACACTGAATAGTATTATGAGCACAGCCGACGAGTTTTAAAAAATACCGGGGTTGCGACTTGCCGATACCTATACCATGTGCAATATCTGTACCCGTACCATACTTTGGAACTAAACACAGACATTTTTTACGTGCTTTATAGCCGGTTGTGTCTGCCACGTTATTTTGCAAATCGTCACTTGACAAAATTTCTTCGTTCGATAAAGGTAAATAAAAGTAAAAGCGATTCACGTTTTCAAACAGCCCATTTTGCACTGTTGACGCCAAAACTTTTATCACATTGGATCAAGTTTAGGTCGTTGCAATACTTTGCAAACGGACATTAAACACGGCTTTAGAATCGTTAACACATTAATGTTGGCGCAATAATTTCTTGACAAAAAGACGTGGTGTAGCCTATGTTGCAACAAATGCTTGTTTATTTTGAAACATTTGCAATTGTGGCGTTTCAACCAATATTTGTCCAATAATTTCAGTGACAACTAACGTATTTGCACATAGCTGAAAATATACTCCGTTAATATTTTGGGCAAAATCAGGGGGGCACAACTTGCGGCCGTACGGCTACATGCGGCCGCGGAGACGAGTTTGTGAGGCGGTGACCATGTATGTCAAAAAATACACGTGCTGGCGGCGGTGACGTAACTAAATTATTTTGCCAAATATTTTGATTTTGAAACTGCTAAAAACAGATTTCGTAAGACTGGAAAAAAAGATTACCAGCCTAGTAACCAATTGCGCCAGGCTTTTTATCCGCTTATTGTGTGCAAACAATGCGAAAGAATCGTCACAACACACATTATGACGTCATAAACAGTTAGCTCCATTTAGCTAAACTTATGCGTCAAGTAAGAAATTTTTGATCTGAGCATTTTAGGCGGCTTTAAATGGTATATATAGGATACAAACCTAATTCTTTACACCAGTTATATAAAAAAAACAAGCAAGCAATTGGGGGCCGTTGGTAAAATACTATGCGGCCCCCTGAGATTAAGAACTTTTGAATGCGGCCCTTGCACTGAAAAGTTTGCCCACCCCTGGCTTACACTTTGGCAACAGGCGTAATACGGTAAAAGTCATTTCGTTATCAAATACGAAATGAGACCATCAATTGGGCTTTACGAGTTGAAACTACTTGCTCTAACATACATCTGTGCCAATTTGTAGAAAAATATTAGGCTCGGAATGTCTTTTTATTTTGTTCGGAACATTGGATTAGCGATGTATACATTTGTATATGGGCGACCTACGTAAACAAGTATCGGTTAAAGTCATTTCGTTGGCAAATACCGTTTGAGACCAGAAATGTGACTTTACAAGCTGCAACTTCTTGCTCTAACGTTCATCTGTGCCAATTTATAGAAAAATATTAGGCTCGGAATGTCTTTTTATTTGTTTCGTAACATTGGATTAGCGATGTATCCATTTGTATATGGGCGACCTACGTAAACAAGTATCGGTTAAAGTCATTTCGTTGGCAAATACTGTTTGAGACCAGAAATGTGACTTTACAAGCTGAAACTTGTTGCTCTAACGTACATCTGTGCCAATTTATAGAAAATATTAGGCTCGGAATGTCTTTTTATTTGATCGTAACACTGGATTAGCGATGTATACATTTGTATATGTGCGACCGACGTAAACAAGTATCGGTTAAGTCATTTCGTTGGCAAATACTGTTTGAGACCAGAAATGTGACTTTACAAGCTGAAACTTCTTGCTCTAACGTACATCTGTGCCAATTTATAGAAAAATGTTAGGCTCGGAAAGAAATGTGACTTTACAAGCTGAAACGTTTTCTCCCAGACCTCAAAATGTCGATTTGTACGTTAAAAAAACTAAAAATGAAAAAATATTTTGGAAACTACACGCAGTGGTGCGTAACGCTTATTAACAAGTTTCGCACTTACCAACTCGGCGAAATGATGATGGGAAATCAAACTGGTCTGATATTTGAACTGTTTGAACCAAAGTCTGTATAAAACACAAGTTGTCCAACCTATTGTTACGCAATAAAGCCTATGGAGCCATTTTGTGTCCAAAATGATACTGTGGGTAGAGGAAAATAACACATAAACTGTTTGATATTTACAAACTGAAGAGCTAAAACGCGAATTTGATTCGTCAAATTGAATGAAAATTTCGGGTTCTAACATTTCACCGTAATATTAAAAGCTAAATTGCGTTGTTTCATGTTAATTTTGCTGCTTACTTTTCTTGTAAACTTAAAATATTTGCATTCAGCGTGCATTATCACGCTCAAATGTTAGAACCCAAAAGTTTTGTTCGATTTTGTCTGTCAATTTCCAGTTAAAGCCCACCAGTTTGTAAAAATCAGACAATTTATGTGTTTTTCCCCATACCTGCTGTATTAATTTGGCCACAAAATGGCGTCCATGAGGCTCTATCGCGTAACAATGGGTTGGACTACTTGTGTTTTATACATACTTTGGTTTGAACAGTTCACGTCAAAGTGTTTGAACAAGTGAGATATAAAACTGCCGACTTGGCAACAGTTAAACTAAGTTTTTCACTGTGAAACTACAGTGAAAACAGCAATAGTGTGACTGTCACAGGTATGAAAGTGTGGGGTTGAAAAAGGAAAACAAGTTAAAGCCATAGTGCATGCAAAACAGGAACATAACTGTTTATCTTTCAGCATATAGCCTAGCAGCTACTGAACTAGATGTTGTCAAAAAGAAAACTGTTTCAAATAGTTGCAAGTTTGCCTATATTTTTAGTACTGGTGTACTGGAAGATATATGGTCTACCACATTGGAGAGTACTAGCTACTGGATATGAAAAATCCATTTCAAGACCAGCATATAAGTTTGTTGCTGTCCCACCCGAGACATTGCAACCAAAGTCTTGTGAAAATTTGCTGCACAACCTAACTATGGGAGCTTGGCAGGTTTTGCCAGGCTCGAATTTATCAGCTTTGGATGAAACTTATCAAACTTATTGGCAGCAAAGAAACATTGTTACGAAGTTATGGAGAGGCGACGGAAAATGCGGTTACAAAAAGTAAGAAGAATGGTGACTGTATTTATGTTAAAAAGGCTCTTGCTGCCAGGTATAATGTATTACCAAATATGTGGCTCTTGTAGCAGTTTATATTATTTTATATTATAAGCTGAAGTTTTGACGTCCCAAACGAGACACCTTCATGAGGACATGACATAAATTCAGCTTGTTATAATAAAAGCTGGTAAAAGAGCCATCTATTTGTTAATGTATTTTATGGTTTTTAGGTGTTGGTGAGGTTTTTTAGCCAACAGATCACATGTATTTTGGAATAGTATTGCTGGTTAAACTAAAAGTACATGACAAGCTGTACGGTTGCCTGGTCAATGTACAACAAGGCAGTTATCTCTTTAAATCTGCTCTCACTACCCGGATAAGCCAAATACATTCCACGCGCTAGCGTATTGATTGTAATTGATAACAAATTTATTTTCTGTCTATGTATCAGCCCACCGCCGAAAAATACGGACAGCAAATGGCCAACTACTGGATCGTGGTGTAACAAGAATAGTGCAATGCCTTGTTGCAACAACATGCACGACGGAATGTGCAGCGAACCATCTAAATCGACTTGCGACTGTGACAGGTAGGAAACAGCTGCTTTTAAATGGGCTGTGGGAAAATACATGAAAGTATTACTGTAATATAATAAGCAAGTTTATCTGGAAATAATACCATGGATCTAAATTAGTCCGCGCAAGGTCCACGACCTTACGTTGTGACAATAAATCACAATGTTTTAACCCTATGCTGTTTAATTATATCTAGTCGAGTTTTTTCGAGTATGCCACATAGTATGACGTCAAAAATGACGCCATAAAATCGCAAACGTCTTTCTTGCCACTACATGGGGTCAGACAAAAGATTGAAGCTAGATGTTTATGAGCTTCACACAACCAGAAGTCCCTTTTGCTGTTGTTCTCAATGAACGCATGCTTGTACGTAACAAAACATTGCACACTACTAAAAGAGGCCCTGTACCCATGAGGGGGCAGAACAGTACAGAATATAGGTCCAGCCAAGACTTCATCTAACGTCGCGTGTTTTCTGTATTATAGCACACATAGCAACCGGTGTAGACCCAATTGTGATGTTTTCCACTAATAACTTCACCAAAATGCTTTCTTTTTACCCAACAGAGCGCACAAGCGTCGGGCCTAAAGCCTTTATTGTAATCGTTTTAACGTTTCATCTACTTACGCAGTGAGTTGTATAATAACGCGTTAATAATTTTTAAGTTTAGTGTACTTGAAACGATCACTCGGACTGTTAAAACTTCAGACAAGCTAGTCCCAGACGTTAATTTTCGTAGGCGTTCTCTGAAACCACTGTATACCAACATTACACTTGTGACTTAACTTTGTGTTAGTTTTGTTGGAAGGATTTTTTTTCGGTTGAAACTAGACAGTCGATGTCCTTGCGTGGATATGTAATACCCGCCTCACTGTTAGTGGTAACCAATGCCTGCATCCATTTTCGCAACAAAGAGTTGTGCTTTTCATCATGTTGCAAATGTAAATTGCAGTGTTGCTACAATCAATTTCGAACTGTAATGAATGCAAACAATTGATTGCTTGTGAGACAACAGCCGTGACAAAAATCAATTAGGTTTGTAACGCACTGGTTTGAATTTCAGAATCAACACCAATTAAACCTTTACAAACCTTTTCCAATTGCTTAGTATGCAGCATACCCTAGATTTTTTTGCCGGGAATGCCAGACATTAGGGCATTGGTCGGCAACCGACGGAGTTCCTTACCGGGTAGTATGATTCTTAGGTTAAATGCTTAAAATCATTTACCTCGTACATCCCCGGGATGGTAAACTAATTTAGGCGATTTCATTGCTGATATTTCTAGTTTTTTGAAGGCCGGTCTGTGATAAAATTTAACTTTCAAAAGCGGTCCGCGGTGCAAAAGTTGTTACCGACCCCTGCATTAAGGAATACTGCTTTCTATTGAAACATGCTAACAAAGCATTTCAATATGAGTTTTATAAATATTAATATTGTCTAGCTGCGTTGACACAAGGAAATACGTCTACACCGAGTTGTCGAAATGGAGAACAGCTGATCAACGTTGTTTCTGGACCCATTACAGTGCGTCCCAGGCTTGTGACGTCATACATAAGTCACGCTACAACAATTTGCATTTCGTCGGCGATTCACTCATGCGGAACATGTTTGCCGCCTTTGTGATGTTACTCTCGGACGACACCGTGCGGGGATCGTGGAGCGCTCAGATGACAGAAAAGCAGAAAGAGATTTGCGTCGCAGAAAAGTTCTTTTTTTGGGACGAATGCCGAGCGATAATAGGCAGATTGGACGAAGTGCTTTATAAAGAAAAATTATGCGGTGGTGTGGAACCCAGATTCACTGCCGTTATGGACGGTTTCTACAATTTAAAACAGAATGGAAGTTTTCCAAACTTCGTGAAGAAACTAAGTGGAAAAGAAGGTCAGATATACTCTTTTTGAATTATCTCATATCAAATGCTATTGATAGAAATAAAGCAATTAAACTATTTTTGGCATTTTAACCACGATATGATTAACACAGATCAACTAATCCACTCAAGCAAGGCAAATTGCACATAGGAAACTTCTAAATTTGCACTACAATCTGTCGTTTACAAGCTTTACTCTCCAAATTTGTTTACTAAAGTTTAGTACGAGGTTATCTCTAAATAACTAGTGCAGTAGACCTTTTTTATGCTCTTAATCTTTAAACATTTTGTATAAAAAATATTCGTGATACTTAATATAGGTAACATGATACTTAATATACTTACAACTAATGACTGTGCTGAACCCATTCACTAACTGCAAAATCCTTCAATTTCAATATTTACAAAACTATTAACTCATTTACAAGTAGGCCATTTGCCTGTATATTAAAATACACTCCTTACATTGGTGCATGTACCAATTGTTAAAAACTCCGATCCTTGTTTATTTGTGATTTTGCAGGCACCTTGCTTATGCTTGGTATCGGAATGCACATGCAACTAAAAGCCGAAATTGTAATCGATCAGTACTTGGACCCGGGCGTAAAAATGCGAGACGATTTCTACAAAAACACCAACGTATCTCAAGATTCAAAATGGCCGCAAATTTTCTTTATGTTGCCCCTACTAACTGGACTGCTAAAACCTTCACGATATATCGACTTACAAAGCGATGCTGTTACTGAAACATTTGCCCAGAAACTGCAAGCCTACTGTGAAAAACATGACATTCCTATTTTTGACTTTCGACAAATGACCAGATTCGTCCACAGCTTTGATGGCTCTCATTATGGCCTGGGAGTCAATTTAATGAAAAACCAAGCCCTACTTAACTATTTCGCACAACATACTGTATGAATAACTTTATTTGACAAATAGGTAACTCGACGCATTCGAAGACGCATTGACTGGTTTTGTTCTATCCTGGGGAAACAAAAAGAATAATGAAAAAAAGTCAGCACACTATATTTAACGCAATTACCGTCTGTCATGATGATGTGGTTCATCGCATAGATAAATCACGGTTTTAAAACGTTTACTACATTTTTTAAACTCTTGACAAAACGAATTTACATTTGGAAACATTTTGAAGCAGAATTTGTCAACTGTCGCTGTTTTTAAATGGGTATGAGATACGATTAAAACAAACGTTTTGTTAGTTTGTATTTTTAACTGAGGTGAACATAATTTACAAGTCACCTAGAGGTTTCATAAACAGAATGAAAAAATGGCTTATTTTTGTCAGACTTTAACTTGTGACATTGGCCTGGCCGGAGGCAATGCCTAGTTGAATTTTTTATTATTTTACATTTGTGATATTATTAAGCGGTGATGTAAAGCAATTGGTGTAATGCCAAGAATGTTTGTATTAGTGATGTTTTTACTACCAGGCATATGAATTTAAGTGGTTGTTTAAGTGCTTGAAAAAAATTAACGCCCAAAATGAGTTTTTTGCTTCAATGGATTGAACCAGTAACTCGAGTTCGAGACTTAAAAACTAGAAATCACAGTACACCAGGCCCATCGCTGGTCTGCATAGACGCTTCAGGGCTGATCCCAGTATTGAATTCATGTTCATCTTAAAAACTAGAAAACCGTTATTTATCTGATATCATTTATCACTTAACCTTGCTTTAGTTTTCAAATATAAGTGGACTGATCCTCTTAAAATTTAGAGACAAAAAATGAGCCCGTAACGCAGTAAGTCAAACAAAATGAACTGCTATTATATTTGACTGTTGAACAAGTTACAACAAAGTGTCATAGGTGTCACGTATATTACTGTCGACATTGCAACAGTTATAGTAAGTTTTACCCCATGAAAACTACAATAAAAACAGCAATAGTGTGACTGCAGGAATGAAAGTGTGGGGATGAAAAAGGAAAACACCTGGCATCTGGTTTTAGGAGGACAATTACATTCATCTTTAAATTTTATGACGTCATCCTTCTCTGACGTCATACTTGGTATTCAATGGAAAATCATCAGGTTGCACTTAGAGTCAACAAAGTATATTCAGCAGCCCTTTCTCGCTATCTACTGAAAAAAGTTTATCACCAGTAAAAAAAAGTTCTGCCATATGAATGCCTATGTAGGTCTGTAACGTGAACCGGTGTTTACTTAGTTTAATGATTCACTGTGTTCACTTAGTTTGGTACGTTTATTTAATAATCACTGGGCAACAAAATAATATTTTTTTACTGGTGTTAGTAATGTTTTAACTGATTTTGACTAATTCTATCACGTCTAGTTTTCCTGTTATGGTACATCCACGTTTGAAAAACAATCTATATGTATACACTATAGTGAAACCGGTTTTGAGTATTTTATTTGGAATTAACGTTATTGCAAGAACAAAATTTCGAATTTAATTTTAAATGTAACAGGTGGACACTCCTAACAAACAAAATTCAACACAAAAAAAATGTTTTAAATTTGTAAGTTTTCAGGTATATCAGGTATAGGCCTACACATGTACTTTGGTAACTTTCGGAACTGAGTGGCAGCAATATCGTCCCGTTTAATTGACCAACAGCAGTTAGCCAGGACCACATTATTCCCTCTTCCCTGACACGTTTTGTTTTACTGATATCCTGTTGGAACTTTTCAGCTTAATTCTCATCATTTATATCCCCAATGTTTTAAGGGAAGTGTAGCTTTATACTCATTCTCGTACCGAATTTTTCAGACTGCTTAATAACTTAGTTATGTACTCTTTCTAATAATTTCAGTCCCTTTCTACTGTTTTTGTCCATTACTGCAATATTCCAGTCAACATAAGGTAAGTGGAGCCCATGGCTTGTCCTAAACCCCTAAAGCCACATCGAAGTGTGCAAGATATGCACATTTGATACAGATCTTTTTTTCCTTTTTAGTTGTGTTGTATGGGTATTCACCAGTAATGTAGCATAAAACATCTTGGTAATTTATGCAACTCCTTATAGATGACCTAGCCACTATTAATTTTAGTTTTACCACCTTGCTTTACTAGTCTGAAAATCACTCCATAAAACACGTATAGTTTAAAGTTGCCGCTAGCCTGCACCAACCATTTTTAGACAGAGCATAGGCATAGAACGCAAATAGCGCAACTGTGCTGCTACGATTTTGCCCGGCGAAATAAACTCAACTCAAACTGACTGCTCTGTAGGAAATTGATGTGTATAATGTAGCAAAACTTTAACAAACACAAAAAAGCATGATTTTAAAGTCATTGAATCAATATGGTCATAAATTTTAATTTTGTAAATAACTTAGAAAGTTGATCTGATTGAAGAAATTAAACTGTAATGACTTTTGAAATCAGCACCCCAAAATTAGTCAACATCAGTTTTAACATTAAAGACACCAAAAATTGTGTTGGCCAGTGATTAACTATTGCACTTGCTTTTCACATTAATTTTATTTATCTATCAATATATGTGCGTTTCACTGTGTTCATTTAGTTTGATATACGCCTATTTAATTATGTCACTTGCTTTTAACAAATAACTTATTTTACCAATAACAAATTAGTTGGTTTGTCTCTTAATATTTGTTTGTTTTGTTTATTCATATTTATTTTCACGTTATTCCTTTCACTTCTTGTTTTTCCGCTTTTGTTTTCTTGTAACGTTTTCTGTCGCGTGTTCCCCTGTTTTCACGCAAACGTCACACAATGTGGCTCAATAAAAAACGCGGACACCATAAAGCAGGGGTGGGCAACATACGGCCCGCGGGCCGGATCCGGCCCGCGTCGGGATTTTGAGCGGCCCGCGGACAGTTTCCGGTCTTACATGATAATGTGACCCGCGGCCACAGTCTGCCGCAATCCCCCATTACTTGCTTACTACGTCAAATTACAGGACAGTAACTCATCCAATAGCAAAAAAAATTCCCGCCCTTGTTACCATTGCACCATACGTCCATTGTTACGACATAACTACCAACCTTGTGTGTGTCCTACTTTAACGGTTTCCTTTGTTTCCACACGTATAGCCTAGTTCTGGGGTGGGGAACCTGCGGCCTAAAGGCCACATGCGGCCTTTTAGGGCACTAAGTGCGGCCTTCGATGGCAAAATACATTTTTAAGATGTTGATATAACCGACTGCACCAGGCGCTGAAAAAAAATAGACAGAAACGTATTTTTGATTTTATTGCAGATTATTTTTTGATTAGTTCCAGGGCAGCGGTTTTCAAACAAGACCCATGGTCCCATAGTGGTACATAAAGCGATTTCCATAGGACTACCAAAAACTCCAGGTTCAGCAATTTATAGGTTAAATAAATCCTGAATGTTGTAGTGAAGATGAAAATGTAGTGAGGAATTTTAATTAGCTTGGACCGTAAGTCCTACAAACTACGAGGAAATAGCAAAACGACCATTCTGTAAGTCAAAAAGTTTGAACATCACTGTCCTTGGCCTGGGAAATAGTCTATGCGGCCTACACGAGTGTCGATAAATCGTTTGTAGCCTTTATAAACAAAAAGGTTCCCCAACTCTGGTTAGGTGGTCAAAAATCCGTTTTAAATCACTGGATAAATACGCGATTAATGTATCGATTCAGGAATCCGGCCCGCCAAGTACTTCATTTTCCCATATCAGGCCCGCCGAATGGAGAAGTTGCCCGCCCCTGCCATAAAGGAACGACAATTCGTTTTAATGGTATGGTCAATTCCGGTTTTTCTGCACAAGAAAAACGAAAGCATATAAAGCATGAATCACAATATAACACGCAATAAAGTAAACATACCGACTGTTTGGCCACAGGGGTTTTGGTATTAAATGATGCTTTAAAGGCTGAACAAATCCTGCACAAACAACCAAACATTTACAGGTTTAGAACAAAACTTCACATTACAGTACAAAGCCAAACTTACCAGCAAAATGATTCACAAATGCAGCTTTATCAAACTCAGCAATTTATTTATACTTTCTAGCTGCTAAATAAAGGTATCAGAGTTTAGATTGATGGCTTCAATTCAAATTATGGCTGTCAGCAGTTCACAAACGTACACCACGAGGCAAGTTACAAATGATTGCAACATACACAGTACACAGGCAACTGACGTCACGCATTGGAACATTAATTGTCACGCAATGGGACACTAACTGTTGCGTCACAGGACAATTGTTATACGTTTTGCTGGGCAAAGTTATGTTCACAACAGTTGGCGAAAACAACGTAACATTTCTTGTGTTTCATTTTTAACCTTTTTCACTTTAACATCTTTTTTTGTACTTAACACCGGTAAAATGCGAACGCATCCCCGCTTCAGTGATTTTCCATGGCGCGTTGTGATTGGTCACATTCCTAGAGGCATGTGACGTCGTTTCTCCTCGTGTTTGGTGAGGCAGTTCTCTCATGGCACCGGGAAAGTGTGCGCGATTGTTTTGGTGCTGTTGTGCTGCTGTTGTGTTTTGCTATAACGCAACGTGATTATTGCTGTAACGTAACGTGATCAAACAGTACCTTTCAAAGGTTTTATTAATTATAATATATATTATTTTTGGCCAGTGGCGAAGTCACCGTTGTAACAATTGGTTTTAGCGATAAGCCGTTAGTGCAGGGTCTTGGACCGTTTTACGAATTAGGGAGGTAGCCTCGAGTATTAGAATACAATCGGGATAGTTGGGAAGGTTTAGCGTTAAAGATCTCGCACCCAAACAACTTTCTCTAAATTTCGAGGTTATCAAAATATTTCCCGTAACAGGTCTTCTATATTCCCAAAATCGTTTTCAGGCCCTTGCCAATGTAAACAGTTCAACCAAAAAATAATTAAACAGCCCCAAACACTTTAAACTATTCGTTAAAGATTTTATTTTCTATTTTTTATTGATTGTTCAACAGAAATATTCGACACTAGTTCGAAAAGTCTTTTCCATACATTTCTGATTGCGTTTTATTCATACTGTATCCAAAAAGCGCAAACAAAAATCTAAACTTGCTTTTGGTGCAAATCATAGTGCAACCACATATGCCAATGCAAATTGGATTTGACTGTTAAAAGATAAACCCAAAAGTTAACATATTTTCCCTATGTTAAGACCAACAGAAACTATTTTTTCAAATTTAACCAATGTTCTTTTTTTCTCCTATGTAGAGGCCCCACCCCGCCTCAACAAGTGACGACCGACCGATCGCAATTAATGTGTGTCTTCTCCTTCCTATAGGTTATATACGTACATACATAGGACTAATTTAGTACCGTTAAAATGCGAAAATGTAAAAAAACAAACAACAATTGCTGCCAGCAATACAGGAACAAAACAAGAAAAAGGAATATATTCGAAACCCACGACAGCCCGTCGAAAGTCGAATCCGCTCAGCTCAGTTGGTAGAGCGCGAGTAACGGGAAGACTCCTGTCGTGGTTTAGATTTTTGTAGCTATAGCCTACACTTGCCAAATGGAAATTACTATGACTATGATTTGTATATGAACCGTTGTGCCTTTTGTGTGTTTAGTTGGAAACATCAATTTGCTTGACTAAAAGGCTCAAAGTTGTAAGCTGATTCGTAATTGGGAAATCCGAAAACCCTAAAATAATCCCCCAAAAACAAAATGCACGCCAGAAACCTGACCAGGCCACGACATTTTTATAAACAGTAGCCCTTGTTAGGTCTGAAAGTAATTTAAATTCCCGCGCAGACCGAGTGAGGAGCCAGGCCCGAAACTGATCCATTTCCTTCAAACTTAAGTCGAACCAGATCCTAACGGTTAGGACCTAACCTGAACCTCACCAGAAAAGTCCAGATCGACATGCACTCTTTTAACCACATTTCTACTTAACCGGCAACTTTGTCCATTTTTTTCTTCCAAATGTTCCACCGCAAATCCCTGTTTAGTTCAAACAATTGACATTGACATTGACATTGACATTGACATGCTTGAGTTATTTCCCTGTTAAATATTAACGAAAGGTCATTCTGCTTGGATAAAGTGGCCATGATACAGTACCCAGTACTTCAACAGTGCTTCGGGGATGGAGTTATAAAGTTATTCAGAATGCTTTACACTTATATCTACAGTATGTATGTATGAAATTAGACAGAGGTATATGCATTTATGAATTGAGGTGGCTGCTTGCAAAAGCGCACAATCTTGCTTAAACTTTAACACTCAAAATCAGTTTTTGCTTCACTGGATTCTTGAACCAGTAACTTAACCGAGTTAAAGACTGGGAAAATAGAAAACCGTTATTCATCTGATATCATTTATCACTTAACCTTGCTTTGGTTTTCAAATATAAGTAACCGGATCCTCTAAAATCTAAAGACAAAAAATGAGCCCGTAACGCAATATGTCAAACAAAATCAACTGCTCTTTTATTTGTCTGTTTGAACAAGTGACGGTAAAGTGTTAGTTGCCACGTATACCTGCCGACTTTGTTACAGTTAAAAAAGTTTTGCCCTTCAAAGAACTGCAGTGAAAACAGCAATAGTGTGATGAAAAAGGAAAACAAGTTAGAGCTAGAGTGGGTGTAAAACAGAAACTTAAATGTTTATCTTTCAGAAGATAGCTCAGCAGCTACTGAACAAGATGTTGTCAAAAAGAAAACTGTTTCAAATAGTTGCAAGTTTGCTTATGTTTTTAGTATTGGTGTTCTTGAAGATATATGGTCTACCACACTGGAGAATACTAGCTGCTGGACATGAAATATCAATTTCTAGGCCAATGTTTAAGTTTGCTGCTGTCCCACCTGCCAAACTGCAGCCAAAGTCTTGTGAAAATTTGCTGCACAACCTAACTATGGGAGCTTGGCAGGTTTTGCCAGGCTCCAATATATCGGCTTTTGATGAAACTTATCAAACTTATTGGCAGCAAAGAAACATTGCTACGAAGTTATGGAGAGGCGACGGAAAATGCGGTTACAAAAAGTAAGAAGAATGGTAACTGTATTTATGATAAAAAGGCTGTTGCTGCCAGGCATGTTGTATTAACAAATATCTGGCTCTTCTAGCAGTTCATATTATAACAAGCCGAATGTTTGACGTCGCAAACGAGACACTTTCATGGCATAAATTCAGCTTGTTGTAATAAAAACTTGTATAAGAGCCATCTATTTATTAATATATTTAAAAAAATTAGGTGTTGGTAAGGTTTTTTAACCAGCAGATCACATATATTTAGGAATAGTTTTGCTGGTTTATTTAAAAGTACATGACAAGCTGTACAGTTGCCTGGTCAATGTACAACGGAAGTTATCTCTTCAAATCAGCTTTCACTTTAACCCGGATAAGCCAAATACATTCCACGCTCTAGTTTATTAATTGTTAGTAATGAAAATTTTATTTTCTGTCTATGTATCAGCCCACCGCCGAAAAATACGGACAGCAAATGGCCAACTACTGGATCGTGGTGCAACAAGAATAGTACAATGCCTTGTTGCAACAACCACCCGATTCGTCAACAAGTGCTCGATTAGAAGCGCTTGTGTTATGAAAAAATCCCCGTTTCTTATCGGGCGGTGTTATAATTTTAGAACATGTGTTATAACACAGCCCGATTTTATCGGCAATGGTAGTGAACCATTAAATTTATTTTTTATTGAAAAATATTGTATTTTCTGTGGAAATAATCGAAGGTGAAATGGGTTTTACATGAAATTGGCAGTTAAATGTGAACTGTTATGACAAAAGCAAACGCATTTTAAGCAGTGAAATAGCAGCAGTACCAGATTCTCCTCGATTGTAAACTGTAAAATACAAAATGGGCCAAGGTTGTTGTATCTAATAGGCATCCATGTTCTGATAACAAATGGAGTAATAAAAAGTGACAGTTCAGGGTGGGGGAAGCATTTCTAGTGCTTCATCAAGCAAACTAAGGCCCAGCACACTATCAAATGAAGGACTTGGGACATTGGATTTGAAAAGCAATGATACATGGTAAGTGGTTGTCAATTGTCATTATATGCTTGTCATTCTCAACTGTTTCTATTATTTTAGCAGATGGTAATTTGTTATTTTTTAGGCATGTTTAAAAATATGGTAGCTCATCTCTAGTGTGATCCTGGTTTTGTAAAACATTGACTTTCATTTCTCCTGGCCTAACTCAAGCATTTTTGTGTAAACTCCTACTTGTCAAATTAAATGTTGCATACACTTTTTCTTTTATTTTTTGTTGCAGTTCAACATCTGGAAAACTGAATAGAAGCAGAAAAAGGCAGCAGAATCATTCCAAAGGTAATTCAAGATTGCCTTGGACCACATGGAAGAAAGGAATTGATTGTGGAAGAATGATGTGGGTGAAATGAGCTCACTGAAGTGTCAGCTAAATCATTGATGCATACTAAATGATTCTTGCCTCACTTGCAGGGGAACATTTTATTTTAAGATATTCACCACACACTTCAGTTTTACATGAATCAAATCGAAATATGTGTGTTTTTTGCCGCTGTACCACCCGAAGGCAGGTTTATTTAACAATTCTTGTGCCCAATTTAAAGCAAACTTGTTATGTTAGATGTGTTCAATGATTTGTTGGTGTTATTTTAATCTCGTACCCAAATTAAGGCAAAATTGTTGTGTTGGTTAGATGTGTTTAAACATTTGTTGGTATTAACGCTGTCTTACCTACATGACATAATCATGGCGTCGTTAAAAACGCATCTTTTGGGTAAATATTTATACATTTTCACTTTGATGTAGACTCTTTCAGTAAAAGTGATTCATCAGACAGGAATGAAAAACCTTTATTTTCAACCAGTAATCTCTATGATAGCTTGTTTGATACAACCTCATCTTTCACATGGTAGCTGGTTTAATTTTATTTCAGTAACTCGCAACACATTGCATTTTCAACTGAACAATGTTGTTTCACCTTTTTTGTTTCTCAGTCTGTTTACTTGATGACCCCTTTTTAGTGTACTCATTGTAAATGCAGGTTTTTGCTTGATAAATCAATCTTGTAATTATTTATCCTCTTCACATTTATTTCTTCTTTCATATAACTGTGGCACCCAATATGAGTATGTTATTGTGTGGAAATTGGGTTTATGAGGTGCTTTATTTTTTCATTAATAAAATGTTGCCCTTAACTGTGCATTTGTTATTTCATCATTTTAAGTACTAGTCTTAACTGGTTTAAAATCACAAAGGGCTTGATGTAAACAACAACGGTTTTCACAGGTCAACTCTAAACTACATCTAGTAAACGCATAAAAAATATCTTTAGAATCTAACCACGACATCATAAATGAGAGGCGTACATCATAAGCGAATGAAGGGCATGACCGCTTTAAAATGATTTTTCGCGCTGACGACCCTTGTAGCATATACAGGCTCCAGATCACAAACGGATTAAGATAAATGAAAACGGTTTTCACAGGTCAACTCTAAAATACATCTAGTAAACACATACCAAATATTAACAGAATTTTTAGCTCTTCCGGCAGTTTTTTATTGTAATATGCCAACGTTTCGATGTCCCATACGAAACACCTTCATCAGGGTAATGACATACAATGCAAACACAAGTTATTATAAAGCGAAAAGGGCGGCGAAACACACATAAAAAAGGCGATAGAAATAACGCAGTGCGCACCAATGGTCGTGTGATAACTCCTGGCTCAATGGTGCAAAAGTGACCGATAAGTTATCGGCATTAGAACGTCCGTTTTAACGTTCATCGTGTTGGTGTGAGAATGTATGTTCCACGACTCCAGGAAACCTCGCTTGTGAAAATCGGTTTCTCTAGCTAACACCTGGGCAGCAGGTGAAGGGTACACCAGGCCCTGCGGTTAAATGGCTACCCGAACTGGATCCTCCGCGACCGAAAAACCACGGGTGCTCGGAAAAAGGTTCAGTCCAAAGAGCGTACATTTGTTACCTTGCCATACATTCCTAGGTTAACAGACGTAATACGTCGCATGTTAATCGACTTTGGGGTCTCAGTAGGGATTAAACCAGTCAACACCCTACGTCAGATGCTGTCGCACCCCAAAGATCCCATTGATACAAACGCAGCAAGGGGTGTGGTGTACGCGATCCCATGTCAACAGTGCAAGG